>NW_027141326.1:1295000-1308931 GCF_036365525.1 Heterodontus francisci
CACCTCTGAACAGACCCTGAGACTTATATATATGCACACACACATCACACACACACACACCACAGCACAGACACTGAGACTTATATATATGCACACACACACACACATCACAGCCCAGACACTGAGACTTATATATATATATATACACAGACACTCCAGAACCCAGGCACTGAGATATATATGTATATATATTTATATATATTTACACACACACACTCTGTCTCTCTCTCGCTCACATTCTCTCTCACACACACACACTTGCTGAATCACATTATCTCAAATACGCGCACACCCTCTCTCTCTCTAATTTCTCTGTTTATTTCTGACACTCACACACATACACAGATCTGGTAACATTGCCGCAGTCTGATGTCTAATTTCTCTGTTTATTTCTGACACTCACACACATACACAGATCTGGTAACATTGCTGCCGTCTGATGTCTAATTTCTCTGTTTATTTCTGACACTCACACACATACATTGATCTGTTAACTTTGCTCCAGTCTGATGTCTAATTTCTCTGTTTATTTCTGACACTCACACACATACACAGATCTGGTAACTTTGCTCCAGTCTGATGTCTAATTTCTCTGTTTATTTCTGACACTCACACACATACACTGATCTGGTAACTTTGCTCCAGTCTGATGTCTAATTTCTCTGTTTATTTCTGACACTCACACACATACACTGATCTGGTAACTTTGCTCCAGTCTGATGTCTAATTTTTCTGTTTATTTCTGACACTCACACACATACACAGATCCGGTAACATTGCTCCAGTCTGATGTCTAATTTATCTGTTTATTTCTGACACTCACACACATACACAGATCTGGTAACATTGCTCCAGTCTGATGTCTAATTTCTCTGTTTATTTCCCTTCCTCACAGTTAACTTGCTGACGATTGGGATCCTGTCTCGGGGAAAGTGCGGTCTCTCCAAATGTGTCACTCGGTACCTGGTGGCCATGTCAGCGGCGGATCTACTGGTCATTATCCTGGACCTGATATTCAGACACATTCCCATTGTTTATTGGGAACAGTTTCAGTTCCTGTATTCCATCCCCGTGTGTAATATCCACGCCGTCCTGCTTTACACAGTCACAGACTGTTCTGTCTGGTTCACCGTCACTTTCACCTTTGATCGATTTGTGGCCATTTGTTGTCAGAATCTGAAAAGTAAATATTGCAGTGAGAAAACATGTGCTGTGGTTGTGGGAACAGTGAGTGTGCTGAGCTGTTTAAAGAACATCTTCTGGTATTTTATGTTAACGGGTCGGTATTGGCTGTGGAACAATCCCTGGTTTTGTTTTGTAACAATAGGTGTTTATGATTCTCGTGTCTGGGGAACAATCGAGTTCCTCCACAACATTCTAACCCCGGCCGTCCCATTTGTGCTGATTCTGCTGCTCAACGCTCTCACCGTCAGACACATTTTAGTGAGCAGCAGAGGACGCAGGAGACTCCGGGCTCACAGCAGTGGGGAGAGTCACAGAGACCCCGAGATGGAGAGTCGAAGGAAATCTATCATTTTACTGTTAGTTATCTCTGGTAATTTCATGCTGTTGTGGGCCCTGTTAATGGTGTATTCTATACATAACCGGATGTGGTATTTGGGTTATCGGTCTGTTTATCTCCCTCTGTTTCTGCAGGAATTGTCCTTCATGCTCCAGCTCCTGAGCTGCTCCACAAACACTGCGATTTACGCCGTGACCCAGACTCAGTTCAGAGAGCAGGTGAAGAATGTGCTGAAATATCCCTTTAATACAATTGTTAAATTAATTCAATAATCAGAGGAGGGGGAGGGGCCTGTCACCATGGAGACAGAGCGGGGGAGGGGCCTCTCACCATGGAGACAGAGCGGGGGAGGGGACTGTCACCATGGAGACAGAGCGGGGGAGGGGCCTCTCACCATGGAGACAGAGCGGGGGAGGGGACTGTCACCATGGAGACAGAGCGGGGGAGGGGCCTCTCACCATGGAGACAGAGCGGGGGAGGGGACTGTCACCATGGAGACAGAGCGGGGGAGGGGCCTCTCACCATGGAGACAGAGCGGGGGAGGGGCCTCTCACCATGGAGACAGAGCGGGGGAGGGGCCTCTCACCATGGAGACAGAGCGGGGGAGGGGCCTCTCACCATGGAGACAGAGCGGGGGAGGGGACTGTCACCATGTAGACAGAGCGGGGGAGGGGCCTCTCACCATGGAGACAGAGCGGGGGAGGGGACTGTCACCATGGAGACAGAGCGGGGGAGGGGCCTCCCACCATGGAGACAGAGCGGGGGAGGGGCCTCTCACCATGGAGACAGAGCGGGGGAGGGGCCTCTCACCATGGAGACAGAGCGGGGGAGGGGACTGTCACCATGTAGACAGAGCGGGGGAGGGGCCTCTCACCATGGAGACAGAGCGGGGGAGGGGCCTCTCACCATGGAGACAGAGCGGGGGAGGGGCATCTCACCATGGAGACAGAGCGGGGGAGGGGCCTGTCACCATGGAGACAGAGCGGGGGAGGGGCCTCTCACCATGGAGACAGAGCGGGGGAGGGGCCTGTCACCATGGAGACAGAGCGGGGGAGGGGCCTCTCACCATGGAGACAGAGCGGGGGAGGGGCCTCTCACCATGGAGACAGAGCGGGGGAGGGGACTGTCACCATGGAGACAGAGCGGGGGAGGGGACTGTCACCATGGAGACAGAGCGGGGGAGGGGACTGTCACCATGGAGACAGAGCGGGGGAGGGGCCTGTCACCATGGATACAGAGCGGGGGAGGGGCCTCTCACCATGGAGACAGAGCGGGGGAGGGGCCTGTCACCATGGAGACAGAGCGGGGGAGGGGCCTCTCACCATGGAGACAGAGCGGGGGAGGGGACTGTCACCATGGAGACAGAGCGGGGGAGGGGACTGTCACCATGGAGACAGAGCGGGGGAGGGGCCTGTCACCATGGATACAGAGCGGGGGAGGGGCCTCTCACCATGGAGACAGAGCGGGGGAGGGGCCTCTCACCATGGAGACAGAGCGGGGGAGGGGCCTCTCACCATGGAGACAGAGCGGGGGAGGGGACTGTCACCATGGAGACAGAGCGGGGGAGGGGACTGTAACCATGGAGACAGAGCGGGGGAGGGGCCTGTCACCATGGAGACAGAGCGGGGGAGGTGCCTCTCACCATGGAGACAGAGCGGGGGAGGGGCCTCTCACCATGGAGACAGAGCGGGGGAGGTGCCTGTCACCATGGAGACAGAACGGGGGAGGGGACTGTCACCATAGAGACAGAGCGGGGGAGGGGACTGTCACCATGGAGACAGAGCGGGGGAGGGGACTGTCACCATAGAGACAGAGCGGGGGAGGGGACTGTCACCATGGAGACAGAGCGGGGGAGGGGACTGTCACCATAGAGACAGAGCGGGGGAGGGGCCTCTCACCATGGAGACAGAGCGGGGGAGGTGCCTGTCACCATGGAGACAGAGCGGGGGAGGGGACTGTCACCATGGAGACAGAGCGGGGGAGGGGACTGTCACCATGGAGACAGAGCGGGGGAGGGGACTGTCACCATGGAGACAGAGCGGGGGAGGGGACTGTCACCATGGAGACAGAGCGGGGGAGGAGCCTCTCACCATGGAGACAGAGCGGGGGAGGGGCCTGTCACCATGGAGACAGAGCGGGGGAGGTGCCTGTCACCATGGAGACAGAACGGGGGAGGGGACTGTCACCATAGAGACAGAGCGGGGGAGGGGACTGTCACCATGGAGACAGAGCGGGGGAGGGGACTGTCACCATAGAGACAGAGCGGGGGAGGGGACTGTCACCATGGAGACAGAGCGGGGGAGGGGACTGTCACCATAGAGACAGAGCGGGGGAGGGGCCTCTCACCATGGAGACAGAGCGGGGGAGGTGCCTGTCACCATGGAGACAGAGCGGGGGAGGGGACTGTCACCATGGAGACAGAGCGGGGGAGGAGCCTCTCACCATGGAGACAGAGCGGGGGAGGTGCCTGTCACCATGGAGACAGAACGGGGGAGGGGACTGTCACCATAGAGACAGAGCGGGGGAGGGGACTGTCACCATGGAGACAGAGCGGGGGAGGGGACTGTCACCATGGAGACAGAACGGGGGAGGGGACTGTCACCATAGAGACAGAGCGGGGGAGGGGCCTCTCACCATGGAGACAGAGCGGGGGAGGAGCCTCTCACCATGGAGACAGAGCGGGGGAGGTGCCTGTCACCATGGAGACAGAGCGGGGGAGGGGACTGTCACCATGGAGACAGAGCGGGGGAGGAGCCTCTCACCATGGAGACAGAGCGGGGGAGGTGCCTGTCACCATGGAGACAGAACGGGGGAGGGGACTGTCACCATGGAGACAGAGCGGGGGAGGGGCCTGTCACCATGGAGACAGAGCGGGGGAGGGGCCTGTCACCATGGAGACAGAGCGGGGGAGGGGCCTCTCACCATGGAGACAGAGCGGGGGAGGGGCCTGTCACCATGGAGACAGAACGGGGGAGGGGCCTGTCACCATGGAGACAGAGCGGGTGAGGAGACTGTCACCATAGAGACAGAGCGGGGGAGGGGCCTCTCACCATGGAGACAGAGCGGGGGAGGAGCCTCTCACCATGGAGACAGAGCGGGGGAGGGGCCTCTCACCATGGAGACAGAGCGGGGGAGGGGACTGTCACCATGGAGACAGAGCGGGGGAGGAGCCTGTCACCATGGAGACAGAGCGGGGGAGGAGCCTCTCACCATGGAGACAGAGCGGGGGAGGGGACTGTCACCATGGAGACAGAGCGGGGAGGGGCCTCTCACCATGGAGACAGAGCGGGGGAGGGGCCTCTCACCATGGAGACAGAGCGGGGGAGGGGCCTCTCACCATGGAGACAGAGCGGGGGAGGGGCCTGTTTCCAAGGTGACGGCGAGTGGGGGCGTGGTCTGTTACCAAAGTGACGGCGAGTGGGGGCGGGGTCTGTTTCCAAGGTGACGGCAAGTGGGGGCGGGGTCTGTTTCCAGAGTGACGGGAGTGGGGGCGTGGTCTGTTACCAAAGTGACGGCGAGTGGGGGCGGGGTCTGTTTCCAAAGTGACGGCGAGTGGGGGCGGGGTCTGTTTCCAAGGTGACGGGAATGTGGGCGGGGTCTGTTTCCAGGGTGACGGCGAGTGGGGGCGGGGGTCTGTTTCCAAGGTGACGGGAGTGGGGGCGGGGTCTGTTTCCAAGGTGACGGTGAGTGGGGGCGGGGTCTGTTTCCAGGGTGACGGCGAGTGGGGGCGGGGTCTGTTTCCAAGGTGACGGGAGTGGGGGCGGGGTCTGTTTCCAAGGTGACGGCGAGTGGGGGCGGGGTCTGTTACCAAAGTGACGGCGAGTGGGGGCGGGGTCTGTTTCCAGAGTGACGGGAATGTGGGCGGGGTCTGTTTCCAGGGTGACGGGAGTGGGGGCGGGGTCTGTTACCAAGGTGACGGGAGTGGGGGCGGGGTCTGTTACCAAGGTGACGTGAGTGGGGGCGTGGTATGTTACCTAGGTGACGGGAGTGGGGGCGGGGTCTGTTACCAGGGTGACGGAGTGGGGGCGGGGTCTGTTACCAAGGTGACGGGAGTGGGGGCGGGGTCTGTTTCCAGGGTGACGGGAGTGGGGGCGGGGTCTGTTTCACGGGTGACGGGAGTGTGGGCGGGGTCTGTTTCCAGGGTGACGGGAGTGGGGGCGGGGTCTGTTACCAAGGTGACGGGTGTGGGGGCGGGGTCTGTTTCCAGGGTGACGGGAGTGGGGGCGGGGTCTGTTTCCAGGGTGACGGGAGTGGGGGCGGGGTCTGTTTCCAGGGTGACGGGAGTGGGGGCGGGGTCTGTTTCCAGAGTGACGGGAGTGGGGGCGGGGTCTGTTTCCAGAGTGACGGGAGTGGGGGCGGGGTCTGTTTCCAGGGTGACGGGAGTGGGGGCGGGGTCTGTTTCCAGGGTGACGGGAGTGGGGGCGGGGTCTGTTTCCAGAGTGACGGGAGTGGGGGCGGGGTCTGTTTCCAGGGTGACGGGGAGTGGGGGCGGGGTCTGTTACCAGGGAGACGGGAGTGGGGGCGGGGTATGTTTCCAGGGTGACGGGAGTGGGGGCGGGGTCTGTTTCCAGGGTGACGGGGAGTGGGGGCGGGGTCTGTTTCCAGGGTGACGGGAGTGGGGGCGGGGTCTGTTTCCAGGGTGACGGGAGTGGGGGCGGGGTCTGTTTCCAGGGTGACGGGAGTGGGGGCGGGGTCTGTTTCCAGAGTGACGGGAGTGGGGGCGGGGTCTGTTACCAGAGTGACGGGGAGTGGGGGCGGGGTCTGTTTCCAGGGTGACGGGAGTGGGGGCGGGGTCTGTTTCCAGGGTAACGGGAGTGGGGGCGGGGTCTGTTTCCAGGGTGACGGGAGTAGGGGCGGGGTCTGTTTCCAGGGTGACGGGAGTGGGGGCGGGGTCTGTTTCCAGAGTGACGGGAGTGGGGGCGGGGTCTGTTTCCAGAGTGACGGGGAGTGGGGGCGGGGTCTGTTTCCAGGGTGACGGGAGTGGGGGCGGGGTCTGTTTCCAGGGTAACGGGAGTGGGGGCGGGGTCTGTTTCCAGGGTAACGGGAGTGGGGGCGGGGACTGTTTCCAGGGTGACGGGAGTGGGGGCGGGGTCTGTTTCCAGGGTGACGGGAGTGGGGGCGGGGTCTGTTTCCAGGGTGACGGGAGTGGGGGCGGGGTCTGAATCTTTCTGATTCTTTTATAATCCCTTTCAAACTAAAAGAATCCTGATAATTATTGATAATAATTTATAATAATTTATAAACATTTACTGACCTTTACAACCTTTATAAACTGTTTATAATTCTTCCTCTCACTTTGTAAATCTTTATAATATTTATGATTGTCTGTGATTTATTATCCTTTATGAGATTTTATTCTCATTTATAATCTGTTACATTCACTGCCCTGGACAGAAAACATTGAAAATGATCCCCGTGGATTACTCTCAATTCAAACAGATCACAGAGCATATCATTTAAAATGGCCGCAGCACATGTCACGTAAAATGGCCGCAGTGAAGGTGACATCAAACAGACCACAGAGCATAACATTTAAAATGGACGCAGTGACGGTGACATCAAACAGACCACAGTGCATATCATTTAAAATGGCCGCAGCACATGTCACGTAAAATGGCTGCAGTCAAGGTGACATCAAACAGACCACAGAGCATAACATTTAAAATGGACGCAGCACATGTCGCGTAAAATGGCCGCAGTGAAGGTGACATCAAACAGACCACAGTGCATATCATTTAAAATGGCCGCAGCACATGTCACGTAAAATGGCTGCAGTCAAGGTGACATCAAACAGACCACAGAGCATAACATTTAAAATGGACGCAGTGACGGTGACATCAAACAGACCACAGTGCATATCATTTAAAATGGCCGTACCATATGTCACGTAAAATGGCCGCAGTGAAGGTGACATCAAACAGACCACAGAGCACATCATTTAGAATGGCCGCAGCACATGTCGCTTAAAATGGCCGCGGTGCAGGTGACATCAAACAGACAACAGTGCATATCATCAGATCGAACTGGCCTTTGTTAAAACCAGCTGGAGTGGTACTGAGTCCCACACACACACCAGGAAACAGCCAATTCAATCCAGACCTCTATTAATGCCAGCTGGAGTGGTACTGAGCCCCACTCACACACCAGATAAGAGCCAATTGAATTTGAGCCGATATTAATACCAGCTGGAGTGGTACTGAGGCTCATTCACACACGGGGAAAGAGCCAATTCAATCCAGGCCTCTATTTATACCAGCTGGAGTAAAATTAACTCCCATTCACACACCAGGAAAGAGCCAATTGAAACCGAGCCTATATTATCACCAGCTGGAGTGGTACTGAGTCCCACTGACACACCAGGAAAGAGCCAATTCAATGCAAACCTTTATTAATACCAGCTGGAGTGGTACTGAGCCCCACTCACACACCAGGAAAAAGCTAATGAAAGCCAGACCGCCATTGATACCAGCTGGAGTGGAACTGAGACCCACTCACACACCAGGAAAGAGATAGTTCATTCCAGGCTTCCATTAATACTAGCTGGAGTGGCACTGAGTCCCACTAACACCCCAGAAAGAGCCAATTCAATCCAGGTCTCTATAAATACCAGCTGGAGTGGAATTAACTCCCACTCACACACCAGGAAAAAGCTAATTAAAGCCAGACCGCCATTGATACCAGCTGGAGTGGGACTGAGTCCCACTCACACAGCAGGAAAGGGACAGTTCATTACAGGCCTCTATTAATACCAGCTGGAGTGGCAGTGAGTCCCACTCACACCAGGAGAGAGCCATATCAATCGAGGCTTATATCAATACCAGTAGGAGTGGTATTGAGTCCCACTCACACACCAGTAAAGAGCCAATTCAATCCAGGCCTCTATTTATACCAGCTGGAGTGGGACTGAGTCCCACTCACTCACCAGGAAGGAGCCAATTCAATCCAGACCTCTATTAATACCAGCTGGAGTGGTACTGAGTCCCACACACACATCAAGAAGTGCCAATTCAATCCAGACCTCTTTTAATACCAGCTGGAGTGGTACTGAGTCCCACTCACACACCAGGAAAGAGCCAAATCAATCCAGACCTCTATTAATACCAGCTGGAGTGGTACTGAGTCCCACTCACACACCAGGAAAGAGCCAAATCAATCCAGTCCTCTATTAATACCAGCTGGAGTGGTACTGAGTCCCACTCACACACCAGGAAAGAGCCAAATCAATCCAGTCCTCTATTAATACCAGCTGGAGTGGTACTGAGTCCCACTCACGAACCATGAAAGAGCCAATTAAATTCAGACCTCAATTAATACCAGCTGGAGTGGTTCTGAGAGCCACTCACACACCAGGAAAGAGGCAATTCAATCCAGGTATCTATTAATACCAGCTGGAGTGGTACTGAGTCCCACTCACACACCAGGAAAGAGGCAATTCAATCCAGGTATCTATTAATACCAGCTGGAGTGGTACTGAGTCCCACACACACATCAAGAAAGAGCCAATTCAATCCAGACCTCTATTCATACCAGCTGGAGTGGTACTGAGTCCAACGCACAGACCAGGAAAGAGTCAAATCAATCCAGACCTCTATTCATATCAGCTGGAGTGGTACTGAGTCCCACTCACTAACCATGAAAGAGCCAATTAAATTCAGACCTCAATTAATACCAGCTGGAGTGGTACTGAGTCCAACGCACAGACCAGGAAAGAGTCAAATCAATCCAGACCTCTATTAATACCAGCTGGAGTGGTACTGAGTCCCACTCACTAACCATGAAAAAGCCAATTCAATCCAGACCTCTATTAATACCAGCTGGAGTGGTACTGAGTCCCACTCACACACCAGGGAAGAGCCAAATCAATCCAGGTATCTATTAATAGCAGCTGGAGTGGTACTGAGTCCCACTCACACACCAGGAAAGAGCCAAATCAATCCAGGTATCTATTAATAGCAGCTGGAGTGGTACTGAGTCCCACTCACTCACCAGGAAGGAGCCAATTCAATCCAGGTATCTATTAATAGTAGCTGGAGTGGTACTGAGTCCCACTCACACAGCAGAGAAGAGACAGTTCATTCCAGGACTCTATTAACACCGGGTGTTCTGGCACTGTGTCCCACTCACACACCAGAAAGAGCCAATTCATTCTAGGCCTCTATTAATACCAGCTGGAGTGATACTGATTCTCACGGACGCACCAGGAAAGAGACCATTCCATCCAGACCTCTAATAATACCACCAGGATGGTACTGAGCCCCACTCAGGCACCAGCAAGTGCCAATTCAATCCAGACCTCTTTTAATACCAGCTGGAGTGGTACTGAGTCCCACTCACACAGCAGGTAAGTGCCAATTCAATCCAGACCTCTTTTAATACCAGCTGGAGTGGTACAGATCCCCACTCACTCCCCAGCAAAGAGCCAATTCAATCCAGGCCTCTATTAATAACAGCTGGAGTGGTACTGAGTCTCACTCACACACCAGGAAAGAGACAATTCAATTTAGGCCTCTTTTAATACCAGCAGGAGTGGCACTAATCCCCACTCACTCACCAAAAAAGGGCCAATTCAATCCATGTCTCTATTAATAGCAGAAGGAGTGGAACTGAGCCCCGCTCACACACCAGGAAGTGGCTAACTCAATCCAGGCCTCTATTAATACCAGCTGGAGTGGTACTGAGTCTCACTCACACACCAGGAAAGAGACAATTCAATTTAGGCCTCTTTTAATACCAGCAGGAGTGGCACTAATCCCCACTCACTCACCAAAAAAGGGCCAATTCAATCCATGTCTCTATTAATAGCAGAAGGAGTGGAACTGAGCCCCGCTCACACACCAGGAAGTGGCTAACTCAATCCAGGCCTCTATTAATACCAGCTGGAGTGGTACTGAGTCCCAATCACACACCAGGAAAGAGCCAATTCAATCCAGACCTCTATTAATACCAGCTGGAGTGGTACTGAGTCCCACTCTCAAACCAGGAAAGAGACAATTCAATCCAGACCTCTATTAATACCAGCTGGAGTTCTACTGAACCCCACTCACACACCAGGAAAGAGCCAATTGAATCCAGAACACTAATTAATACCAGCTGGAGTGGTACTGAGTCCCACTCACACACCAGGAAAGAGCCAATTCAATCCCAACCCTATTAATACCAGCTGGAATGGTACTGAATCCCACTCACACACCAGGAAAGAGCCAATTCAATCCAGACCTCGATAATACCAGCTGGAGTGGTACTGAGTCCCACTCACACACCAGCAAAGGGACAGTTCATTCCAGGCCTCTATTAATACCAGCTGGAGTGGAATTAACTCCCACTCACTCCCCAGCAAAGAGCCAATTCAATCCAGACCTCTATAATACGAGCTGAAGTGCGACTGAGTCCCACACACACAGCAGGAAAGGGACAGTTCATTCCAGGCTTCTATTAATCCCAGCTGGAGTGGTTCTGAGCCCCAGTCACACACCAGGAAACGGCCAATTCAATCCAGACCTCTATTAATACCAGCAGGAATGGTACTGAGCCCCACGCAGACACCAGAAAGATCCAATTCAATCCAGACCTCTGTTAATACCAGCAGGAATGGTACTGAGCCCCACGCAGACACCAGAAAGATCCAATTCAATCCAGGCCTCTATTAATACCAGCTGGAGTGGTACTGAGCCCCACTCACGAACCAGGAAAGAGCCAATTCAATTCAGCCTCTATTAATACCAGCTGGAATGGTACTGAGCCCCACGCAGACACCAGAAAGATCCAATTCAATCCAGACCTCTATTAATACCAGCTGGAGTGGTACTGAGCCCCACTCACAAACCAGGAAAGTGCCAATTCAATTCAGGCCTCTATTCATACCAGCTGGAGTGGAATTAACTCCATCTCACACTCCAGAAAGAGCCAATTCAATCCTGACCTCCATAATAGCAGCTGGTGTGCGTCTGAGTCCCTCTCACACTCCATGAAGGTGTCAGTTCATTCCAGGCCTCTATTAATACCAGCTGGAGTGGTACTGAGCCCCACTCACACACCAGGAAAGAGCCAATTCAATCCAGACCTCTTAATACCAGCTGGAGTGGTACTGAGCCCCACTCACACACCAGGGAAGAGAGAATTCAATCCAGACCTCTATTAATACCAGCTGGAGTGGTACTGAGCCCCACTCACACACCAGGAAAGAGCGAATTCAATCCAGACCTCTGTAATACCAGCTGGAGTGCGACAGAGTCCCACTCACACAGCAGGAAAGGGACAGGTCATTCCAGGCCTCCATTAATACCAGCTGGAGTGGAATTAATTCCTAGTCACACACCAGGAAACAGCCAATTCAATTCAGACCTCTGTAATACCAGCTGGAATGGTCCTGAGCCCCACACACACACCAGAAAGAGCCAATTCAATCCAGGCCTCTGTTAATACCAGCTGGAATGGTACTGAGCCCCCTCACACACCAGGAAAGAGCAAATTCAATCCAGAACTCCAAGAAAAGCAGCTGGACTGGTACTGAACCCCATTCACACACCCGGAAAGAGCGAATTCAGTCCAGACCTCTTTTAATCCCAGCTGGAGTGGTTCTGAGCCCCACTCACACACCAGGAAAGTGCCAATTCAATCCAGACCTCAATAATACAAGCTGCAGTGCGACTGAGTCCCATTCACACAGCAGGAAAGGGACAGTTCATTCCAGGCTTCTATTAATACCAGCTGGAATGGTTCTGAGCCCCAGTCACACACCAGGAAATGGCCAATTCAATCTAGGCCTCGAATAATACCAGCTGGAATGGAATTAACTCCCACTCACACACCAGGAAAGAGCCAATTCAATCCAGACCTCAATTAATACCAGCAGGAATGGTTCTGAGCCCCACGCAGACACCAGAAAGAGCCAATACAATCCAGGCCTCTATTAATACTAGCTGGAGTGGTACTGAGACCCACTCACACACCAGGAAAGAGGCAATTCAATCCAGGCCTCTATTAATACCAGCTGGAGTGGTACTGAGTCCCACTCACACACCAGAAAGAGGCAATTCAATCTGGGCCTCTATTAATACCAGCTGGAGTGGTACTGAGTCCCACTCACACACCAGAAAGAGGCAATTCAATCTGGGCCTCTATTAATACCAGCTGGAGTGGTAC
The DNA here is from genome assembly GCF_036365525.1 of Heterodontus francisci. NCBI lineage: Eukaryota > Metazoa > Chordata > Chondrichthyes > Heterodontiformes > Heterodontidae > Heterodontus > Heterodontus francisci. Next base: position 1,307,665 of record NW_027141326.1, read on the forward strand.
TGAGACCCACTCACACACCAGGAAAGAGGCAATTCAATCTGGGCCTCTATTAATACCAGCTGGAGTGGTACTGAGACCCACTCACACACCAGGAAAGAGGCAATTCAATCTGGGCCTCTATTAATACCAGCTGGAATGGTACTGAGACTCACTCACAAACCAGGAAAGAGCCAATTCAATCCAAACCTCTATTAATACCAGCTGGAGTTGTACTGAGTCCCACTCACACACCATGAAAGAGCCAATTCAATTCAGGCCTCTATTAATACCAGCTGGAGTGGTACTGAGTCCCACTCACACCTCAGGAAAGAGCCAATTCAATCCAGGCCTCTATTAATACCAGCTGGAGTGGTTCTGAGTCCCACTCACACACCAGGATGGAGCCAATTCAATCCAGACCTCTATTAATACCAGCTGGAGTGGTACAGAGTCCCACTCACACACCAGGAAAGAGTCAATTCCATCCAGACCTATATTAATACCAGCAGCTTTGGTACTGAGCCCCACTCAGACACCAGAAAGAGCCAATACAATCCAGGCCGCTATCAATACCAGCTGGAGTTGTACCGAGCCCCACTCACACACCAGGAAAGAGCCAATTCAATCCAAACCTCTGTTAATACCAGCTGGAGAGGTACTGAGTCTCACTCAAACACCATGAAAGAGCCAATTAAATCCAAACCTCTTTTAATACCAGCTGGAGTGGCACTGAGTCCCACTCACACAACAGTAATGCGCCAATTCAATGCAGGCCTCTATTAATAACATTTGGAGTGGGACTGAGTCCCACTCACACAGCTGAGAAGAGACAGTTCATTCCAGGATTCTATTAACCCCGGGTGATCTGGCACTGTGTCCCACTCACACACCAGGAAAGGGACAGTTCATTCCAAACATCTATTAATACCAGCTGGAATGGTACTGATTCTCACGGACACACCAGGAAAGAGACAATTCCATCCAGACCTCTATTAATACCAGCAGGATGGTACTGAGCCCCCCTCAGGAACCAGCAGCAACCAATTCAATCCAGGCCGCTATTAATACCAGCTGGAGTGGTACTGAGTCCCACTCACACACCAAAAAGAGCCAATTCAATCCAGACCTCTTTTAATACCAGCTGGAGTGGTACTGAGCCCCACTCACACACCAAAAAGAGCCAATTCAATCCAGGCCGCTATTAATACCAGCTGGAGTGGTACTGAGTCCCACTCACACACCAAAAAGAGCCAATTCAATCCAGACCTCTTTTAATACCAGCTGGAGT
>NW_027141327.1:0-42309 GCF_036365525.1 Heterodontus francisci
AGTGAGAGATGGGTTTATAATTAGTGTGAGAGATGGGTTTATAATTAGTGTGAGAGATGGGTTTATAATTAGAGTGAGAGATGGGTTTATAATTAGAGTGAGAGATGGGTTTATAATTAGAGTGAGAGATGGGTTTATAATTAGTGTGAGAGATGGGTTTATAATTAGTGTGAGAGATGGGTTTATAATTAGAGTGAGAGATGGGTTTATAATTAGTGTGAGAGATGGGTTTATAATTAGTGTGAGAGATGGGTTTATAATTAGTGTGAGAGTGGGTTTATAATTAGTGTGAGAGATGGGTTTATAATTAGAGTGAGAGATGGGTTTATAATTAGTGTGAGCAGGTGGGTTTATAATTAGTGTGAGAGATGGGTTTATAATTAGAGTGAGAGATGGGTTTATAATTAGTGTGAGAGATGGGTTTATAATTAGTGTGAGAGATGGGTTTATAATTAGAGTGAGAGATGGGTTTATAATTAGAGTGAGAGATGGGTTTATAATTAGTGTGAGAGATGGGTTTATAATTAGAGTGAGAGATGGGTTTATAATTAGTGTGAGAGATGGGTTTATAATTAGAGTGAGAGATGGGTTTATAATTAGTGTCACAGGTGGGTTTATAATTAGGTGAGAGATGGGTTTATAATTAGGTGAGAGATGGGTTTATAATTAGAGTGAGAGATGGGTTTATAATTAGAGTGAGAGATGGGTTTATAATTAGAGTGAGAGATGGGTTTATAATTAGAGTGAGAGATGGGTTTATAATTAGTGTGAGAGATGGGTTTATAATTAGTGTGAGAGATGGGTTTATAATTAGTGTGAGAGATGGGTTTATAATTAGAGTGAGAGATGGGTTTATAATTAGTGTGAGAGATGGGTTTATAATTAGTGTGAGAGATGGGTTTATAATTAGAGTGAGAGATGGGTTTATAATTAGAGTGAGAGATGGGTTATAATTAGAGTGAGAGATGGGTTTATAATTAGTGTGAGAGATGGGTTTATAATTAGAGTGAGAGATGGGTTTATAATTAGAGTGAGAGATGGGTTTATAATTAGTGTGAGAGATGGGTTTATAATTAGAGTGAGAGATGGGTTTATAATTAGAGTGAGAGATGGGTTTATAATTAGAGTGAGAGATGGGTTTATAATTAGAGTGAGAGATGGGTTTAAATTAGAGTGAGAGATGGGTTTATAATTAGTGTGAGAGATGGGTTTATAATTAGAGTGAGAGATGGGTTTATAATTAGAGTGAGAGATGGGTTTATAATTAGTGTGAGAGATGGGTTTATAATTAGTGTGAGAGATGGGTTTATAATTAGTGTGAGAGATGGGTTTATAATTAGTGTGAGAGATGGGTTTATAATTAGTGTGAGAGATGGGTTTATAATTAGTGTGAGAGATGGGTTTATAATTAGTGTGAGAGATGGGTTTATAATTAGTGTGAGAGATGGGTTTATAATTAGTGTGAAGGATGGGTTTATAATTAGAGTGAGAGATGGGTTTATAATTAGTGTCACAGGTGGGTTTATAATTAGAGTGCAGAGATGGGTTTATAATTAGAGTGAGAGATGGGTTTATAATTAGAGTGAGAGATGGGTTTATAATTAGTGTGAGAGATGGGTTTATAATTAGAGTGAGAGATGGGTTTATAATTAGTGTCACAGGTGGTTTATAATTAGAGTGAGAGATGGGTTTATAATTAGTGTCACAGATGGGTTTATAATTAGTGTGAGAGATGGGTTTATAATTAGAGTGAGAGATGGGTTTATAATTAGAGTGAGAGATGGGTTTATAATTAGTGTGAGAGATGGGTTTATAATTAGAGTGAGAGATGGTTTATAATTAGTGTGAGAGATGGGTTTATAATTAGAGTGAGAGATGGGTTTATAATTAGTGTGAGAGATGGGTTTATAATTAGTGTGAGAGATGGGTTTATAATTAGTGTGAGAGATGGGTTTATAATTAGAGTGAGAGATGGGTTTATAATTAGTGTGAGAGATGGGTTTATAATTAGTGTGAGAGATGGGTTTATAATTAGTGTGAGAGATGGGTTTATAATTAGTGTGAGAGATGGGTTTATAATTAGAGTGAGAGATGGGTTTATAATTAGAGTGAGAGATGGGTTTATAATTAGAGTGAGAGATGGGTTTATAATTAGTGTGAGAGATGGGTTTATAATTAGAGTGAGAGATGGGTTTATAATTAGTGTGAGAGGTGGGTTTATAATTAGTGTGAGAGATGGGTTTATAATTAGTGTGAGAGATGGGTTTATAATTAGTGTGAGAGATGGGTTTATAATTAGTGTGAGAGATGGGTTTATAATTAGTGTGAGAGATGGGTTTATAATTAGAGTGAGAGATGGGTTTATAATTAGAGTGAGAGATGGGTTTATAATTAGTGTGAGAGATGGGTTTATAATTAGTGTGAGAGATGGGTTTATAATTAGTGTGAGAGATGGGTTTATAATTAGTGTGAGAGATGGGTTTATAATTAGAGTGAGAGATGGGTTTATAATTAGTGTGAGAGATGGGTTTATAATTAGAGTGAGAGATGGGTTTATAATTAGAGTGAGAGATGGGTTTATAATTAGAGTGAGAGATGGGTTTATAATTAGTGTGAGAGAGGGTTTATAATTAGTGTCACAGGTGGGTTTATAATTAGTGTGAGAGATGGGTTTATAATTAGAGTGAGAGATGGTTTATAATTAGAGTGAGAGATGGGTTTATAATTAGAGTGAGAGATGGGTTTATAATTAGTGTGAGAGATGGGTTTATAATTAGTGTGAGAGATGGGTTTATAATTAGTGTCACAGGTGGGTTTATAATTAGGTGAGATGGGTTTATAATTAGTGTGAGAGATGGGTTTATAATTAGAGTGAGAGATGGTTTATAATTAGTGTGAGAGATGGGTTTATAATTAGTGTGAGAGATGGGTTTATAATTAGAGTGAGAGATGGGTTTATAATTAGTGTGAGAGATGGGTTTATAATTAGTGTGAGAGATGGGTTTATAATTAGTGTGAGAGATGGGTTTATAATTAGTGTGAGAGATGGGTTTATAATTAGAGTGAGAGATGGGTTTATAATTAGTGTCACAGGTGGGTTTATAATTAGTGTGAGAGATGGGTTTATAATTAGAGTGAGAGATGGGTTTATAATTAGAGTGAGAGATGGGTTTATAATTAGAGTGAGAGATGGGTTTATAATTAGTGTGAGAGATGGGTTTATAATTAGAGTGAGAGATGGGTTTATAATTAGTGTGAGAGATGGGTTTATAATTAGAGTGAGAGATGGGTTTATAATTAGTGTCACAGGTGGGTTTATAATTAGAGTGAGAGATGGTTTATAATTAGAGTGAGAGATGGGTTTATAATTAGAGTGAGAGATGGTTTATAATTAGAGTGAGAGATGGGTTTATAATTAGTGTGAGAGATGGGTTTATAATTAGAGTGAGAGATGGGTTTATAATTAGTGTGAGAGATGGGTTTATAATTAGAGTGAGAGATGGGTTTATAATTAGTGTGAGAGATGGGTTTATAATTAGAGTGAGAGATGGGTTTATAATTAGAGTGAGAGATGGGTTTATAATTAGAGTGAGAGATGGTTTATAATTAGTGTGAGAGATGGGTTTATAATTAGAGTGAGAGATGGGTTTATAATTAGAGTGAGAGATGGTTTATAATTAGAGTGAGAGATGGGTTTATAATTAGAGTGAGAGATGGGTTTATAATTAGTGTGAGATGGGTTTATAATTAGTGTGAGAGATGGGTTTATAATTAGTGTGAGAGATGGGTTTATAATTAGTGTGAGAGATGGGTTTATAATTAGTGTGAGAGATGGGTTTATAATTAGTGTGAAGATGGGTTTATAATTAGTGTGAGAGGTGGGTTTATAATTAGTGTGAGAGATGGGTTTATAATTAGTGTGAGAGATGGGTTTATAATTAGAGTGAGAGATGGGTTTATAATTAGAGTGAGAGATGGGTTTATAATTAGAGTGAGAGATGGGTTTATAATTAGTGTGAGAGATGGGTTTATAATTAGAGTGAGAGATGGGTTTATAATTAGAGTGAGAGATGGGTTTATAATTAGTGTGAGATGGGTTTATAATTAGTGTGAGAGATGGGTTTATAATTAGTGTGAGAGATGGGTTTATAATTAGTGTGAGAGATGGGTTTATAATTAGAGTGAGAGATGGGTTTATAATTAGTGTGAGAGATGGGTTTATAATTAGTGTGAGAGATGGGTTTATAATTAGTGTGAGAGATGGGTTTATAATTAGTGTGAGAGATGGGTTTATAATTAGTGTGAGAGATGGGTTTATAATTAGTGTGAGAGATGGGTTTATAATTAGTGTGAGAGATGGGTTTATAATTAGAGTGAGAGATGGGTTTATAATTAGAGTGAGAGATGGGTTTATAATTAGTGTGAGAGATGGGTTTATAATTAGAGTGAGAGATGGGTTTATAATTAGTGTGAGAGATGGGTTTATAATTAGTGTGAGAGATGGGTTTATAATTAGTGTGAGAGATGGGTTTATAATTAGTGTGAGAGATGGGTTTATAATTAGTGTGAGAGATGGGTTTATAATTAGAGTGAGAGATGGGTTTATAATTAGTGTGAGAGATGGGTTTATAATTAGTGTGAGAGATGGGTTTATAATTAGAGTGAGAGATGGGTTTATAATTAGAGTGAGAGATGGGTTTATAATTAGTGTGAGAGATGGGTTTATAATTAGTGTGAGAGATGGGTTTATAATTAGTGTGAGAGATGGGTTTATAATTAGAGTGAGAGATGGGTTTATAATTAGAGTGAGAGATGGGTTTATAATTAGTGTGAGAGATGGGTTTATAATTAGTGTGAGAGATGGGTTTATAATTAGTGTGAGAGATGGGTTTATAATTAGTGTGAGAGATGGGTTTATAATTAGTGTGAGAGATGGGTTTATAATTAGAGTGAGAGATGGGTTTATAATTAGAGTGAGAGATGGGTTTATAATTAGTGTGAGAGATGGGTTTATAATTAGTGTGAGAGATGGGTTTATAATTAGAGTGAGAGATGGGTTTATAATTAGTGTGAGAGATGGGTTTATAATTAGTGTGAGAGATGGGTTTATAATTAGTGTGAGAGGATGGGTTTATAATTAGAGTGAGAGATGGGTTTATAATTAGTGTGAGAGATGGGTTTATAATTAGTGTGAGAGATGGGTTTATAATTAGTGTGAGAGATGGGTTTATAATTAGTGTGAGAGATGGGTTTATAATTAGAGTGAGAGATGGGTTTATAATTAGAGTGAGAGATGGGTTTATAATTAGTGTGAGAGATGGGTTTATAATTAGTGTGAGAGATGGGTTTATAATTAGTGTGAGAGATGGGTTATAATTAGAGTGAGAGATGGGTTTATAATTAGTGTCACAGGTGGGTTTATAATTAGAGTGAGAGATGGGTTTATAATTAGAGTGAGAGATGGGTTTATAATTAGTGTGAGAGATGGGTTTATAATTAGTGTGAGAGATGGGTTTATAATTAGAGTGAGAGATGGGTTTATAATTAGTGTGAGAGTGGGTTTATAATTAGAGTGAGAGATGGGTTTATAATTAGAGTGAGAGATGGGTTTATAATTAGTGTGAGAGATGGGTTTATAATTAGTGTGAGAGATGGGTTTATAATTAGTGTGAGAGATGGGTTTATAATTAGTGTCACAGGTGGGTTTATAATTAGTGTGAGAGATGGGTTTATAATTAGTGTGAGAGATGGGTTTATAATTAGAGTGAGAGATGGGTTTATAATTAGTGTGAGAGATGGGTTTATAATTAGTGTGAGAGATGGGTTTATAATTAGTGTGAGAGATGGGTTTATAATTAGTGTCACAGGTGGGTTTATAATTAGAGTGAGAGATGGGTTTATAATTAGTGTGAGAGATGGGTTTATAATTAGTGTGAGAGATGGGTTTATAATTAGTGTGAGAGATGGGTTTATAATTAGAGTGAGAGATGGGTTTATAATTAGAGTGAGAGATGGGTTTATAATTAGAGTGAGAGATGGGTTTATAATTAGAGTGAGAGATGGGTTTATAATTAGAGTGAGAGATGGGTTTATAATTAGAGTGAGAGATGGGTTTATAATTAGTGTGAGAGATGGGTTTATAATTAGTGTGAGAGATGGGTTTATAATTAGTGTGAGAGATGGGTTTATAATTAGTGTGAGAGATGGGTTTATAATTAGAGTGAGAGATGGGTTTATAATTAGTGTGAGAGATGGGTTTATAATTAGTGTGAGAGATGGGTTTATAATTAGTGTGAGAGATGGGTTTATAATTAGTGTGAGAGATGGGTTTATAATTAGTGTGAGAGATGGGTTTATAATTAGAGTGAGAGATGGGTTTATAATTAGTGTGAGAGATGGGTTTATAATTAGTGTGAGAGATGGGTTTATAATTAGTGTGAGAGATGGGTTTATAATTAGTGTGAGAGATGGGTTTATAATTAGTGTGAGAGATGGGTTTATAATTAGAGTGAGAGATGGGTTTATAATTAGTGTGAGAGATGGGTTTATAATTAGTGTGAGAGATGGGTTTATAATTAGTGTGAGAGATGGGTTTATAATTAGTGTGAGAGATGGGTTTATAATTAGAGTGAGAGATGGGTTTATAATTAGTGTGAGAGATGGGTTTATAATTAGAGTGAGAGATGGGTTTATAATTAGTGTGAGAGATGGGTTTATAATTAGTGTGAGAGATGGGTTTATAATTAGTGTGAGAGATGGGTTTATAATTAGTGTGAGAGATGGGTTTATAATTAGTGTGAGAGATGGGTTTATAATTAGAGTGAGAGATGGGTTTATAATTAGAGTGAGAGATGGGTTTATAATTAGTGTGAGAGATGGGTTTATAATTAGTGTGAGAGATGGGTTTATAATTAGTGTGAGAGATGGGTTTATAATTAGAGTGAGAGATGGGTTTATAATTAGAGTGAGAGATGGGTTTATAATTAGAGTGAGAGATGGGTTTATAATTAGTGTGAGAGATGGGTTTATAATTAGTGTGAGAGATGGGTTTATAATTAGTGTGAGAGATGGGTTTATAATTAGTGTGAGAGATGGGTTTATAATTAGAGTGAGAGATGGGTTTATAATTAGAGTGAGAGATGGGTTTATAATTAGTGTGAGAGATGGGTTTATAATTAGTGTGAGAGATGGGTTTATAATTAGAGTGAGAGATGGGTTTATAATTAGTGTGAGAGATGGGTTTATAATTAGTGTGAGAGATGGGTTTATAATTAGAGTGAGAGATGGGTTTATAATTAGTGTGAGAGATGGGTTTATAATTAGTGTGAGAGATGGGTTTATAATTAGTGTGAGAGATGGGTTTATAATTAGTGTGAGAGATGGGTTTATAATTAGAGTGAGAGATGGGTTTATAATTAGTGTGAGAGATGGGTTTATAATTAGAGTGAGAGATGGGTTTATAATTAGAGTGAGAGATGGGTTTATAATTAGTGTGAGAGATGGGTTTATAATTAGTGTGAGAGATGGGTTTATAATTAGTGTGAGAGATGGGTTTATAATTAGAGTGAGAGATGGGTTTATAATTAGTGTGAGAGATGGGTTTATAATTAGAGTGAGAGATGGGTTTATAATTAGTGTGAGAGATGGGTTTATAATTAGTGTGAGAGATGGGTTTATAATTAGAGTGAGAGATGGGTTTATAATTAGTGTGAGAGATGGGTTTATAATTAGTGTGAGAGATGGGTTTATAATTAGTGTGAGAGATGGGTTTATAATTAGTGTGAGAGATGGGTTTATAATTAGAGTGAGAGATGGGTTTATAATTAGTGTGAGAGATGGGTTTATAATTAGTGTGAGAGATGGGTTTATAATTAGTGTGAGAGATGGGTTTATAATTAGAGTGAGAGATGGGTTTATAATTAGTGTGAGAGATGGGTTTATAATTAGAGTGAGAGATGGGTTTATAATTAGTGTGAGAGATGGGTTTATAATTAGTGTGAGAGATGGGTTTATAATTAGTGTGAGAGATGGGTTTATAATTAGTGTGAGAGATGGGTTTATAATTAGAGTGAGAGATGGGTTTATAATTAGTGTGAGAGATGGGTTTATAATTAGTGTGAGAGATGGGTTTATAATTAGTGTGAGAGATGGGTTTATAATTAGAGTGAGAGATGGGTTTATAATTAGTGTGAGAGATGGGTTTATAATTAGTGTGAGAGATGGGTTTATAATTAGAGTGAGAGATGGGTTTATAATTAGTGTGAGAGATGGGTTTATAATTAGAGTGAGAGATGGGTTTATAATTAGTGTGAGAGATGGGTTTATAATTAGTGTCACAGGTGGGTTTATAATTAGTGTGAGAGATGGGTTTATAATTAGTGTGAGAGATGGGTTTATAATTAGTGTGAGAGATGGGTTTATAATTAGTGTGAGAGATGGGTTTATAATTAGAGTGAGAGATGGGTTTATAATTAGTGTGAGAGATGGGTTTATAATTAGTGTGAGAGATGGGTTTATAATTAGTGTGAGAGATGGGTTTATAATTAGTGTGAGAGATGGGTTTATAATTAGTGTGAGAGATGGGTTTATAATTAGTGTGAGAGATGGGTTTATAATTAGTGTGAGAGATGGGTTTATAATTAGAGTGAGAGATGGGTTTATAATTAGAGTGAGAGATGGGTTTATAATTAGAGTGAGAGATGGGTTTATAATTAGTGTGAGAGATGGGTTTATAATTAGTGTGAGAGATGGGTTTATAATTAGAGTGAGAGATGGGTTTATAATTAGTGTGAGAGATGGGTTTATAATTAGTGTGAGAGATGGGTTTATAATTAGTGTGAGAGATGGGTTTATAATTAGTGTGAGAGATGGGTTTATAATTAGTGTGAGAGATGGGTTTATAATTAGAGTGAGAGATGGGTTTATAATTAGTGTGAGAGATGGGTTTATAATTAGTGTGAGAGATGGGTTTATAATTAGTGTGAGAGATGGGTTTATAATTAGTGTGAGAGATGGGTTTATAATTAGAGTGAGAGATGGGTTTATAATTAGTGTGAGAGATGGGTTTATAATTAGTGTGAGAGATGGGTTTATAATTAGTGTGAGAGATGGGTTTATAATTAGAGTGAGAGATGGGTTTATAATTAGTGTGAGAGATGGGTTTATAATTAGTGTGAGAGATGGGTTTATAATTAGTGTGAGAGATGGGTTTATAATTAGTGTGAGAGATGGGTTTATAATTAGTGTGAGAGATGGGTTTATAATTAGTGTGAGAGATGGGTTTATAATTAGTGTGAGAGATGGGTTTATAATTAGTGTGAGAGATGGGTTTATAATTAGTGTGAGAGATGGGTTTATAATTAGTGTGAGAGATGGGTTTATAATTAGTGTCAAGTGGGTTTATAATTAGTGTCGAGAGATGGGTTTATAATTAGTGTGAGAGATGGGTTTATAATTAGAGTGAGAGATGGGTTTATAATTAGTGTGAGAGATGGGTTTATAATTAGTGTGAGAGATGGGTTTATAATTAGTGTGAGAGATGGGTTTTATAATTAGTGTGAGAGATGGGTTTATAATTAGAGTGAGAGATGGGTTTATAATTAGAGTGAGAGATGGGTTTATAATTAGTGTGAGAGATGGGTTTATAATTAGAGTGAGAGATGGGTTTATAATTAGTGTGAGAGATGGGTTTATAATTAGTGTGAGAGATGGGTTTATAATTAGTGTGAGAGATGGGTTTATAATTAGTGTGAGAGATGGGTTTATAATTAGAGTGAGAGATGGGTTTATAATTAGAGTGAGAGATGGGTTTATAATTAGAGTGAGAGATGGGTTTATAATTAGTGTGAGAGATGGGTTTATAATTAGAGTGAGAGATGGGTTTATAATTAGTGTGAGAGATGGGTTTATAATTAGTGTGAGAGATGGGTTTATAATTAGTGTCACAGGTGGGTTTATAATTAGTGTCACAGGTGGGTTTATAATTAGTGTGAGAGATGGGTTTATAATTAGAGTGAGAGATGGGTTTATAATTAGAGTGAGAGATGGGTTTATAATTAGTGTGAGAGATGGGTTTATAATTAGTGTGAGAGATGGGTTTATAATTAGTGTGAGAGATGGGTTTATAATTAGTGTGAGAGTGGGTTTATAATTAGAGTGAGAGATGGGTTTATAATTAGTGTGAGAGATGGGTTTATAATTAGAGTGAGAGATGGGTTTATAATTAGTGTGAGAGATGGGTTTATAATTAGTGTGAGAGATGGGTTTATAATTAGTGTGACGAGATGGGTTTATAATTAGTGTCACAGGTGGGTTTATAATTAGTGTGAGAGATGGGTTTATAATTAGAGTGAGAGATGGGTTTATAATTAGTGTGAGAGATGGGTTTATAATTAGAGTGAGAGATGGGTTTATAATTAGTGTGAGAGATGGGTTTATAATTAGTGTGAGAGATGGGTTTATAATTAGTGTGAGAGATGGGTTTATAATTAGTGTGCAGAGATGGGTTTATAATTAGTGTCACAGGTGGGTTTATAATTAGTGTGAGAGATGGGTTTATAATTAGTGTGAGAGATGGGTTTATAATTAGAGTGAGAGATGGGTTTATAATTAGTGTGAGAGATGGGTTTATAATTAGTGTGAGAGATGGGTTTATAATTAGAGTGAGAGATGGGTTTATAATTAGTGTGAGAGATGGGTTTATAATTAGTGTGAGAGATGGGTTTATAATTAGTGTGAGAGATGGGTTTATAATTAGTGTGAGAGATGGGTTTATAATTAGTGTTGAGAGATGGGTTTATAATTAGTGTGAGAGATGGGTTTATAATTAGAGTGAGAGATGGGTTTATAATTAGTGTGAGAGATGGGTTTATAATTAGAGTGAGAGATGGGTTTATAATTAGTGTGAGAGATGGGTTTATAATTAGTGTGAGAGATGGGTTTATAATTAGAGTGAGAGATGGGTTTATAATTAGTGTGAGAGATGGGTTTATAATTAGTGTGAGAGATGGGTTTATAATTAGTGTGAGAGATGGGTTTATAATTAGAGTGAGAGATGGGTTTATAATTAGTGTGAGAGATGGGTTTATAATTAGTGTCAGAGGTGGGTTTATAATTAGTGTGAGAGATGGGTTTATAATTAGTGTGAGAGATGGGTTTATAATTAGTGTGAGAGATGGGTTTATAATTAGTGTCAGAGATGGGTTTATAATTAGAGTGAGAGATGGGTTTATAATTAGTGTCAGAGATGGGTTTATAATTAGTGTACAGGTGGGTTTATAATTAGAGTGAGAGATGGGTTTATAATTAGAGTGAGAGATGGGTTTATAATTAGTGTGAGAGATGGGTTTATAATTAGTGTGAGAGATGGGTTTATAATTAGAGTGAGAGATGGGTTTATAATTAGTGTCACAGGTGGGTTTATAATTAGTGTCACAGGTTGGGTTTATAATTAGAGTGAGAGATGGGTTTATAATTAGTGTGAGAGATGGGTTTATAATTAGTGTCACAGGTGGGTTTATAATTAGTGTGAGAGATGGGTTTATAATTAGAGTGAGAGATGGGTTTATAATTAGTGTCACAGGTGGGTTTATAATTAGTGTCACAGGTGGGTTTATAATTAGTGTGAGAGATGGGTTTATAATTAGAGTGAGAGATGGGTTTATAATTAGTGTCACAGGTGGGTTTATAATTAGTGTCACAGGTGGGTTTATAATTAGAGTGAGAGATGGGTTTATAATTAGTGTCACAGGTGGGTTTATAATTAGTGTCACAGGTGGGTTTATAATTAGAGTGAGAGATGGGTTTATAATTAGTGTCACAGGTGGGTTTATAATTAGTGTCACAGGTGGGTTTATAATTAGTGTGAGAGATGGGTTTATAATTAGAGTGAGAGATGGGTTTATAATTAGTGTCACAGATGGGTTTATAATTAGTGTGACAGAGTGGGTTTATAATTAGTGTGAGAGATGGGTTTATAATTAGTGTGAGAGATGGGTTTATAATTAGTGTCACAGGTGGGTTTATAATTAGTGTCACAGGTGGGTTTATAATTAGAGTGAGAGATGGGTTTATAATTAGTGTGAGAGATGGGTTTATAATTAGTGTGAGAGATGGGTTTATAATTAGTGTGAGAGATGGGTTTATAATTAGAGTGAGAGATGGGTTTATAATTAGTGTGACAGATGGGTTTATAATTAGTGTGAGAGATGGGTTTATAATTAGTGTCACAGGTGGGTTTATAATTAGTGTCACAGGTGGGTTTATAATTAGTGTGAGAGATGGGTTTATAATTAGTGTGAGAGATGGGTTTATAATTAGTGTGAGAGATGGGTTTATAATTAGTGTCACAGGTGGGTTTATAATTAGTGTGAGAGATGGGTTTATAATTAGAGTGAGAGATGGGTTTATAATTAGTGTGAGAGATGGGTTTATAATTAGTGTGAGAGATGGGTTTATAATTAGAGTGAGAGATGGGTTTATAATTAGTGTGAGAGATGGGTTTATAATTAGTGTGAGAGATGGGTTTATAATTAGTGTGAGAGATGGGTTTATAATTAGTGTGAGAGATGGGTTTATAATTAGTGTGAGAGATGGGTTTATAATTAGTGTGAGAGATGGGTTTATAATTAGAGTGAGAGATGGGTTTATAATTAGTGTGAGAGATGGGTTTATAATTAGAGTGAGAGATGGGTTTATAATTAGTGTCACAGGTGGGTTTATAATTAGTGTGAGAGATGGGTTTATAATTAGAGTGAGAGATGGGTTTATAATTAGTGTGAGAGATGGGTTTATAATTAGTGTGAGAGATGGGTTTATAATTAGTGTGAGAGATGGGTTTATAATTAGTGTGAGAGATGGGTTTATAATTAGTGTGAGAGATGGGTTTATAATTAGTGTGAGAGATGGGTTTATAATTAGAGTGAGAGATGGGTTTATAATTAGTGTGAGAGATGGGTTTATAATTAGAGTGAGAGATGGGTTTATAATTAGTGTGAGAGATGGGTTTATAATTAGTGTGAGAGATGGGTTTATAATTAGAGTGAGAGATGGGTTTATAATTAGTGTCACAGGTGGGTTTATAATTAGTGTGAGAGATGGGTTTATAATTAGAGTGAGAGATGGGTTTATAATTAGTGTGAGAGATGGGTTTATAATTAGTGTGAGAGATGGGTTTATAATTAGTGTCACAGGTGGGTTTATAATTAGTGTGAGAGATGGGTTTATAATTAGAGTGAGAGATGGGTTTATAATTAGTGTGAGAGATGGGTTTATAATTAGTGTGAGAGATGGGTTTATAATTAGAGTGAGAGATGGGTTTATAATTAGAGTGAGAGATGGGTTTATAATTAGTGTGAGAGATGGGTTTATAATTAGTGTGAGAGATGGGTTTATAATTAGAGTGAGAGATGGGTTTATAATTAGTGTGAGAGATGGGTTTATAATTAGTGTGAGAGATGGGTTTATAATTAGTGTGAGAGATGGGTTTATAATTAGTGTGAGAGATGGGTTTATAATTAGAGTGAGAGATGGGTTTATAATTAGTGTGAGAGATGGGTTTATAATTAGTGTGAGAGATGGGTTTATAATTAGTGTGAGAGATGGGTTATAATTAGAGTGAGAGATGGGTTTATAATTAGTGTGAGAGATGGGTTTATAATTAGTGTGAGAGATGGGTTTATAATTAGTGTGAGAGATGGGTTTATAATTAGAGTGAGAGATGGGTTTATAATTAGTGTCACAGGTGGGTTTATAATTAGTGTCACAGGTGGGTTTATAATTAGTGTGAGAGATGGGTTTATAATTAGAGTGAGAGATGGGTTTATAATTAGTGTCACAGGTGGGTTTATAATTAGTGTCACAGGTGGGTTTATAATTAGAGTGAGAGATGGGTTTATAATTAGTGTCAGAGATGGGTTTATAATTAGTGTGAGAGATGGGTTTATAATTAGTGTGAGAGATGGGTTTATAATTAGAGTGAGAGATGGGTTTATAATTAGTGTGAGAGATGGGTTTATAATTAGTGTCAGGTGGGTTATAATTAGTGTCAGGTGGGTTTATAATTAGAGTGAGAGATGGGTTTATAATTAGTGTCACAGGTGGGTTTATAATTAGTGTCACAGGTGGGTTTATAATTAGTGTGAGAGATGGGTTTATAATTAGAGTGAGAGATGGGTTTATAATTAGTGTCACAGGTGGGTTTATAATTAGTGTCACAGGTGGGTTTATAATTAGTGTGAGAGATGGGTTTATAATTAGAGTGAGAGATGGTTTATAATTAGTGTCAGAGGATGGGTTTATAATTAGTGTGACAGGTGGGTTTATAATTAGAGTGAGAGATGGGTTTATAATTAGTGTCACAGGTGGGTTTATAATTAGTGTCACAGGTGGGTTTATAATTAGTGTGAGAGATGGGTTTATAATTAGAGTGAGAGATGGGTTTATAATTAGTGTGACAGATGGGTTTATAATTAGTGTCACAGGTGGGTTTATAATTAGAGTGAGAGATGGGTTTATAATTAGTGTGAGAGAGGGTTTATAATTAGTGTTCACAGGTGGGTTTATAATTAGAGTGAGAGATGGGTTTATAATTAGTGTGAGAGATGGGTTTATAATTAGTGTGAGAGATGGGTTTATAATTAGTGTGAGAGATGGGTTTATAATTAGAGTGAGAGATGGGTTTATAATTAGTGTGAGAGATGGGTTTATAATTAGTGTGAGAGATGGGTTTATAATTAGTGTGAGAGATGGGTTTATAATTAGAGTGAGAGATGGGTTTATAATTAGTGTGAGAGGTGGGTTTATAATTAGTGTCAGCAGGTGGGTTTATAATTAGAGTGAGAGATGGGTTTATAATTAGAGTGAGAGATGGGTTTATAATTAGTGTGAGAGATGGGTTTATAATTAGAGTGAGAGATGGGTTTATAATTAGAGTGAGAGATGGGTTTATAATTAGAGTGAGAGATGGGTTTATAATTAGAGTGAGAGATGGGTTTATAATTAGTGTGAGAGATGGGTTTATAATTAGTGTGAGAGATGGGTTTATAATTAGTGTGAGAGATGGGTTTATAATTAGAGTGAGAGATGGGTTTATAATTAGTGTCACAGGTGGGTTTATAATTAGTGTGAGAGATGGGTTTATAATTAGAGTGAGAGATGGGTTTATAATTAGAGTGAGAGATGGGTTTATAATTAGAGTGAGAGATGGGTTTATAATTAGAGTGAGAGATGGGTTTATAATTAGTGTGAGAGATGGGTTTATAATTAGAGTGAGAGATGGGTTTATAATTAGTGTGAGAGATGGGTTTATAATTAGTGTGAGAGATGGGTTTATAATTAGAGTGAGAGATGGGTTTATAATTAGAGTGAGAGATGGGTTTATAATTAGTGTGAGAGATGGGTTTATAATTAGTGTGAGAGATGGGTTTATAATTAGTGTGAGAGATGGGTTTATAATTAGAGTGAGAGATGGGTTTATAATTAGAGTGAGAGATGGGTTTATAATTAGTGTGAGAGATGGGTTTATAATTAGTGTCACAGATGGGTTTATAATTAGAGTGAGAGATGGGTTTATAATTAGAGTGAGAGATGGGTTTATAATTAGTGTGAGAGATGGGTTTATAATTAGTGTGAGAGATGGGTTTATAATTAGTGTGAGAGATGGGTTTATAATTAGAGTGAGAGATGGGTTTATAATTAGTGTGAGAGATGGTTTATAATTAGAGTGAGAGATGGGTTTATAATTAGTGTGAGAGATGGGTTTATAATTAGAGTGAGAGATGGGTTTATAATTAGTGTGAGAGATGGGTTTATAATTAGTGTGAGAGATGGGTTTATAATTAGTGTGAGAGATGGGTTTATAATTAGTGTGAGAGATGGGTTTATAATTAGTGTGAGAGATGGGTTTATAATTAGAGTGAGAGATGGGTTTATAATTAGTGTGAGAGATGGGTTTATAATTAGTGTGAGAGATGGGTTTATAATTAGTGTGAGAGATGGGTTTATAATTAGAGTGAGAGATGGATGGGTTTATAATTAGTGTGAGAGATGGGTTTATAATTAGTGTGAGAGATGGGTTTATAATTAGTGTGAGAGATGGGTTTATAATTAGTGTGAGAGATGGGTTTATAATTAGAGTGAGAGATGGGTTTATAATTAGTGTGAGAGATGGGTTTATAATTAGAGTGAGAGATGGGTTTATAATTAGTGTCAGGTGGGTTTATAATTAGTGTCACAGGTGGGTTTATAATTAGAGTGAGAGATGGGTTTATAATTAGTGTCACAGGATGGGTTTATAATTAGTGTGAGAGATGGGTTTATAATTAGTGTGAGAGATGGGTTTATAATTAGAGTGAGAGATGGGTTTATAATTAGTGTCACAGGTGGGTTTATAATTAGTGTCACAGGTGGGTTTATAATTAGAGTGAGAGATGGGTTTATAATTAGTGTCAGAGTGGGTTTATAATTAGTGTCACAGGTGGGTTTATAATTAGAGTGAGAGATGGGTTTATAATTAGTGTCACAGGTGGGTTTATAATTAGTGTCACAGGTGGGTTTATAATTAGTGTGAGAGATGGGTTTATAATTAGAGTGAGAGATGGGTTTATAATTAGTGTGAGAGATGGGTTTATAATTAGTGTGAGAGATGGGTTTATAATTAGTGTGAGAGATGGGTTTATAATTAGAGTGAGAGATGGGTTTATAATTAGTGTCACAGGTGGGTTTATAATTAGTGTCACAGGTGGGTTTATAATTAGAGTGAGAGATGGGTTTATAATTAGAGTGAGAGATGGGTTTATAATTAGAGTGAGAGATGGGTTTATAATTAGTGTGAGAGATGGGTTTATAATTAGAGTGAGAGATGGGTTTATAATTAGTGTGAGAGATGGGTTTATAATTAGAGTGAGAGATGGGTTTATAATTAGAGTGAGAGATGGGTTTATAATTAGTGTGAGAGATGGGTTTATAATTAGTGTGAGAGATGGGTTTATAATTAGTGTGAGAGATGGGTTTATAATTAAGTGAGAGATGGGTTTATAATTAGAGTGAGAGATGGGTTTATAATTAGAGTGAGAGATGGGTTTATAATTAGAGTGAGAGATGGGTTTATAATTAGTGTGAGAGATGGGTTTATAATTAGTGTGAGAGATGGGTTTATAATTAGAGTGAGAGATGGGTTTATAATTAGAGTGAGAGATGGGTTTATAATTAGTGTGAGAGATGGGTTTATAATTAGAGTGAGAGATGGGTTTATAATTAGAGTGAGAGATGGGTTTATAATTAGTGTCACAGGTGGGTTTATAATTAGTGTGAGAGATGGGTTTATAATTAGAGTGAGAGATGGGTTTATAATTAGAGTGAGAGATGGGTTTATAATTAGAGTGAGAGATGGGTTTATAATTAGAGTGAGAGATGGGTTTATAATTAGTGTGAGAGATGGGTTTATAATTAGAGTGAGAGATGGGTTTATAATTAGTGTGAGAGATGGGTTTATAATTAGAGTGAGAGATGGGTTTATAATTAGAGTGAGAGATGGGTTTATAATTAGAGTGAGAGATGGGTTTATAATTAGTGTGAGAGATGGGTTTATAATTAGAGTGAGAGATGGGTTTATAATTAGTGTGAGAGATGGGTTTATAATTAGTGTGAGAGATGGGTTTATAATTAGTGTGAGAGATGGGTTTATAATTAGAGTGAGAGATGGGTTTATAATTAGTGTGAGAGATGGGTTTATAATTAGTGTGAGAGATGGGTTTATATTAGTGTGAGAGATGGGTTTATAATTAGAGTGAGAGATGGGTTTATAATTAGTGTGAGAGGATGGGTTTATAATTAGAGTGAGAGATGGGTTTATAATTAGTGTGAGAGATGGGTTTATAATTAGTGTGAGAGATGGGTTTATAATTAGTGTGAGAGATGGGTTTATAATTAGAGTGAGAGATGGGTTTATAATTAGTGTGAGAGATGGGTTTATAATTAGAGTGAGAGATGGGTTTATAATTAGTGTGAGAGATGGGTTTATAATTAGAGTGAGAGATGGGTTTATAATTAGTGTGAGAGATGGGTTTATAATTAGTGTGAGAGATGGGTTTATAATTAGTGTGAGAGATGGGTTTATAATTAGTGTGAGAGATGGGTTTATAATTAGTGTGAGAGATGGGTTTATAATTAGTGTGAGAGATGGGTTTATAATTAGTGTGAGAGATGGGTTTATAATTAGTGTGAGATGGGTTTATAATTAGTGTGAGAGATGGGTTTATAATTAGTGTGAGAGATGGGTTTATAATTAGTGTGAGAGATGGGTTTATAATTAGTGTGAGAGATGGGTTTATAATTAGTGTGAGAGATGGGTTTATAATTAGTGTGAGAGATGGGTTTATAATTAGTGTGAGAGATGGGTTTATAATTAGAGTGAGAGATGGGTTTATAATTAGTGTGAGAGATGGGTTTATAATTAGTGTGAGAGATGGGTTTATAATTAGTGTGAGAGATGGGTTTATAATTAGTGTGAGAGATGGGGTTTATAATTAGTGTGAGAGATGGGTTTATAATTAGTGTGAGAGATGGGTTTATAATTAGTGTGAGAGATGGGTTTATAATTAGTGTCAAGGTGGGTTTATAATTAGTGTCACAGGTGGGTTTATAATTAGAGTGAGAGATGGGTTTATAATTAGAGTGAGAGATGGGTTTATAATTAGTGTGAGAGATGGGTTTATAATTAGAGTGAGAGATGGGTTTATAATTAGAGTGAGAGATGGGTTTATAATTAGTGTGAGAGATGGGTTTATAATTAGTGTGAGAGATGGGTTTATAATTAGTGTGAGAGATGGGTTTATAATTAGTGTGAGAGATGGGTTTATAATTAGAGTGAGAGATGGGTTTATAATTAGAGTCAAGGTGGGTTTATAATTAGAGTGAGAGATGGGTTTATAATTAGTGTCACAGATGGGTTTATAATTAGTGTGAGAGATGGGTTTATAATTAGTGTGAGAGATGGGTTTATAATTAGAGTGAGAGATGGGTTTATAATTAGTGTGAGAGGATGGGTTTATAATTAGTGTGAGAGATGGGTTTATAATTAGTGTGAGAGATGGGTTTATAATTAGAGTGAGAGATGGGTTTATAATTAGAGTGAGAGATGGGTTTATAATTAGAGTGAGAGATGGGTTTATAATTAGAGTGAGAGATGGGTTTATAATTAGTGTGAGAGATGGGTTTATAATTAGAGTGAGAGATGGGTTTATAATTAGTGTGAGAGATGGGTTTATAATTAGTGTGAGAGATGGGTTTATAATTAGAGTGAGAGATGGGTTTATAATTAGTGTGAGAGATGGGTTTATAATTAGTGTGAGAGATGGGTTTATAATTAGTGTGAGAGATGGGTTTATAATTAGTGTGAGAGATGGGTTTATAATTAGTGTGAGAGATGGGTTTATAATTAGAGTGAGAGATGGGTTTATAATTAGAGTGAGAGATGGGTTTATAATTAGTGTGAGAGATGGGTTTATAATTAGTGTGAGAGATGGGTTTATAATTAGTGTGAGAGATGGGTTTATAATTAGTGTGAGAGATGGGTTTATAATTAGAGTGAGAGATGGGTTTATAATTAGTGTGAGAGATGGGTTTATAATTAGAGTGAGAGATGGGTTTATAATTAGTGTGAGAGATGGGTTTATAATTAGAGTGAGAGATGGGTTTATAATTAGTGTGAGAGATGGGTTTATAATTAGTGTGAGAGATGGGTTTATAATTAGTGTGAGAGATGGGTTTATAATTAGAGTGAGAGATGGGTTTATAATTAGTGTGAGAGATGGGTTTATAATTAGTGTGAGAGATGGGTTTATAATTAGTGTGAGAGATGGGTTTATAATTAGTGTGAGAGATGGGTTTATAATTAGAGTGAGAGATGGGTTTATAATTAGTGTGAGAGATGGGTTTATAATTAGTGTGAGAGATGGGTTTATAATTAGAGTGAGAGATGGGTTTATAATTAGTGTGAGAGATGGGTTTATAATTAGTGTGAGAGATGGGTTTATAATTAGTGTGAGAGATGGGTTTATAATTAGAGTGAGAGATGGGTTTATAATTAGTGTGAGAGATGGGTTTATAATTAGTGTGAGAGATGGGTTTATAATTAGTGTGAGAGATGGGTTTATAATTAGAGTGAGAGATGGGTTTATAATTAGTGTGAGAGATGGGTTTATAATTAGTGTGAGAGATGGGTTTATAATTAGTGTGAGAGATGGGTTTATAATTAGTGTGAGAGATGGGTTTATAATTAGAGTGAGAGATGGGTTTATAATTAGTGTGAGAGATGGGTTTATAATTAGAGTGAGAGATGGGTTTATAATTAGTGTGAGAGATGGGTTTATAATTAGAGTGAGAGATGGGTTTATAATTAGAGTGAGAGATGGGTTTATAATTAGTGTGAGAGATGGGTTTATAATTAGTGTGAGAGATGGGTTTATAATTAGAGTGAGAGATGGGTTTATAATTAGAGTGAGAGATGGGTTTATAATTAGTGTGAGAGATGGGTTTATAATTAGAGTGAGAGATGGGTTTATAATTAGTGTGAGAGATGGGTTTATAATTAGAGTGAGAGATGGGTTTATAATTAGTGTGAGAGATGGGTTTATAATTAGAGTGAGAGATGGGTTTATAATTAGTGTGAGAGATGGGTTTATAATTAGTGTGAGAGATGGGTTTATAATTAGTGTGAGAGATGGGTTTATAATTAGAGTGAGAGATGGGTTTATAATTAGTGTGAGAGATGGTTTATAATTAGTGTGAGAGATGGGTTATAATTAGTGTGAGAGATGGGTTTATAATTAGAGTGAGAGATGGGTTTATAATTAGTGTGAGAGATGGGTTTATAATTAGTGTGAGAGATGGGTTTATAATTAGAGTGAGAGATGGGTTTATAATTAGTGTGAGAGATGGGTTTATAATTAGTGTGAGAGATGGGTTTATAATTAGAGTGAGAGATGGGTTTATAATTAGTGTGAGAGATGGGTTTATAATTAGAGTGAGAGATGGGTTTATAATTAGAGTGAGAGATGGGTTTATAATTAGTGTGAGAGATGGGTTTATAATTAGTGTGAGAGATGGGTTTATAATTAGAGTGAGAGATGGGTTTATAATTAGTGTGAAGATGGGTTTATAATTAGTGTGAGAGATGGGTTTATAATTAGTGTGAGAGATGGGTTTATAATTAGAGTGAGAGATGGGTTTATAATTAGTGTGAGAGATGGGTTTATAATTAGAGTGAGAGATGGGTTTATAATTAGTGTGAGAGATGGGTTTATAATTAGTGTGAGAGATGGGTTTATAATTAGTGTGAGAGATGGGTTTATAATTAGAGTGAGAGATGGGTTTATAATTAGTGTGAGAGATGGGTTTATAATTAGTGTGAGAGATGGGTTTATAATTAGTGTGAGAGATGGGTTTATAATTAGAGTGAGAGATGGGTTTATAATTAGTGTGAGAGATGGGTTTATAATTAGTGTGAGAGATGGGTTTATAATTAGTGTGAGAGATGGGTTTATAATTAGTGTGAGAGATGGGTTTATAATTAGTGTGAGAGATGGGTTTATAATTAGTGTGAGAGATGGGTTTATAATTAGTGTGAGAGATGGGTTTATAATTAGTGTGAGAGATGGGTTTATAATTAGAGTGAGAGATGGGTTTATAATTAGTGTGAGAGATGGGTTTATAATTAGTGTGAGAGATGGGTTTATAATTAGTGTGAGAGATGGGTTTATAATTAGTGTGAGAGATGGGTTTATAATTAGTGTGAGAGATGGGTTTATAATTAGTGTGAGAGATGGGTTTATAATTAGTGTGAGAGATGGGTTTATAATTAGTGTGAGAGATGGGTTTATAATTAGTGTGAGAGATGGGTTTATAATTAGAGTGAGAGATGGGTTTATAATTAGTGTGAGAGATGGGTTTATAATTAGTGTCACAGGTGGGTTTATAATTAGTGTGAGAGATGGGTTTATAATTAGTGTGAGAGATGGGTTTATAATTAGTGTGAGAGATGGGTTTATAATTAGTGTGAGAGGTGGGTTTATAATTAGAGTGAGAGATGGGTTTATAATTAGTGTGAGAGATGGGTTTATAATTAGTGTGAGAGGTGGGTTTATAATTAGTGTGAGAGATGGGTTTATAATTAGTGTGAGAGATGGGTTTATAATTAGTGTGAGAGATGGGTTTATAATTAGTGTGAGAGATGGGTTTATAATTAGTGTGAGAGATGGGTTTATAATTAGTGTGAGAGATGGGTTTATAATTAGTGTCACAGGTGGGTTTATAATTAGTGTGAGAGATGGGTTTATAATTAGTGTGAGAGATGGGTTTATAATTAGTGTGAGAGATGGGTTTATAATTAGTGTGAAGGATGGGTTTATAATTAGTGTGAGAGATGGGTTTATAATTAGTGTGAGAGATGGGTTTATAATTAGTGTGAGAGATGGGTTTATAATTAGTGTGAGAGATGGGTTTATAATTAGTGTCACAGGTGGGTTTATAATTAGTGTGAGAGATGGGTTTATAATTAGTGTGAGAGATGGGTTTATAATTAGAGTGAGAGATGGGTTTATAATTAGTGTGAGAGATGGGTTTATAATTAGTGTGAGAGATGGGTTTATAATTAGTGTGAGAGATGGGTTTATAATTAGTGTGAGAGATGGGTTTATAATTAGTGTGAGAGATGGGTTTATAATTAGTGTGAGAGATGGGTTTATAATTAGTGTGAGAGATGGGTTTATAATTAGTGTGAGAGATGGGTTTATAATTAGTGTGAGAGATGGGTTTATAATTAGTGTGAGAGATGGGTTTATAATTAGTGTGAGAGATGGGTTTATAATTAGTGTGAGAGATGGGTTTATAATTAGAGTGAGAGATGGGTTTATAATTAGTGTGAGAGATGGGTTTATAATTAGTGTGAGAGATGGGTTTATAATTAGTGTGAGAGATGGGTTTATAATTAGTGTGAGAGATGGGTTTATAATTAGTGTGAGAGATGGGTTTATAATTAGTGTGAGAGATGGGTTTATAATTAGTGTGAGAGATGGGTTTATAATTAGTGTGAGAGATGGGTTTATAATTAGTGTGAGAGATGGGTTTATAATTAGAGTGAGAGATGGGTTTATAATTAGAGTGAGAGATGGGTTTATAATTAGTGTGAGAGATGGGTTTATAATTAGAGTGAGAGATGGGTTTATAATTAGTGTGAGAGATGGGTTTATAATTAGTGTGAGAGATGGGTTTATAATTAGTGTGAGAGATGGGTTTATAATTAGTGTGAGAGATGGGTTTATAATTAGAGTGAGAGATGGGTTTATAATTAGTGTGAGAGATGGGTTTATAATTAGTGTGAGAGATGGGTTTATAATTAGAGTGAGAGATGGGTTTATAATTAGTGTGAGAGATGGGTTTATAATTAGTGTGAGAGATGGGTTTATAATTAGTGTGAGAGATGGGTTTATAATTAGTGTGAGAGATGGGTTTATAATTAGTGTGAGAGATGGGTTTATAATTAGTGTGAGAGATGGGTTTATAATTAGTGTGAGAGATGGGTTTATAATTAGTGTGAGAGATGGGTTTATAATTAGTGTGAGAGATGGGTTTATAATTAGAGTGAGAGATGGGTTTATAATTAGTGTGAGAGATGGGTTTATAATTAGTGTGAGAGATGGGTTTATAATTAGTGTGAGAGATGGGTTTATAATTAGTGTGAGAGATGGGTTTATAATTAGTGTGAGAGATGGGTTTATAATTAGTGTGAGAGATGGGTTTATAATTAGAGTGAGAGATGGGTTTATAATTAGAGTGAGAGATGGGTTTATAATTAGTGTGAGAGATGGGTTTATAATTAGAGTGAGAGATGGGTTTATAATTAGAGTGAGAGATGGGTTTATAATTAGAGTGAGAGATGGGTTTATAATTAGTGTGAGAGATGGGTTTATAATTAGAGTGAGAGATGGGTTTATAATTAGTGTGAGAGATGGGTTTATAATTAGAGTGAGAGATGGGTTTATAATTAGTGTGAGAGATGGGTTTATAATTAGAGTGAGAGATGGGTTTATAATTAGTGTGAGAGATGGGTTTATAATTAGTGTGAGAGATGGGTTTATAATTAGTGTGAGAGATGGGTTTATAATTAGTGTGAGAGATGGGTTTATAATTAGTGTGAGAGATGGGTTTATAATTAGAGTGAGAGATGGGTTTATAATTAGTGTGAGAGATGGGTTTATAATTAGAGTGAGAGATGGGTTTATAATTAGTGTGAGAGATGGGTTTATAATTAGTGTGAGAGATGGGTTTATAATTAGAGTGAGAGATGGGTTTATAATTAGTGTGAGAGATGGGTTTATAATTAGTGTGAGAGATGGGTTTATAATTAGTGTGAGAGATGGGTTTATAATTAGAGTGAGAGATGGGTTTATAATTAGAGTGAGAGATGGGTTTATAATTAGTGTGAGAGATGGGTTTATAATTAGTGTGAGAGATGGGTTTATAATTAGAGTGAGAGATGGGTTTATAATTAGTGTGAGAGATGGGTTTATAATTAGAGTGAGAGATGGGTTTATAATTAGAGTGAGAGATGGGTTTATAATTAGTGTGAGAGATGGGTTTATAATTAGTGTGAGAGATGGGTTTATAATTAGTGTGAGAGATGGGTTTATAATTAGAGTGAGAGATGGGTTTATAATTAGTGTGAGAGATGGGTTTATAATTAGTGTGAGAGATGGGTTTATAATTAGTGTGAGAGATGGGTTTATAATTAGAGTGAGAGATGGGTTTATAATTAGTGTGAGAGATGGGTTTATAATTAGTGTGAGAGATGGGTTTATAATTAGTGTGAGAGATGGGTTTATAATTAGTGTGAGAGATGGGTTTATAATTAGAGTGAGAGATGGGTTTATAATTAGAGTGAGAGATGGGTTTATAATTAGTGTGAGAGATGGGTTTATAATTAGTGTGAGAGATGGGTTTATAATTAGAGTGAGAGATGGGTTTATAATTAGTGTGAGAGATGGGTTTATAATTAGTGTGAGAGATGGGTTTATAATTAGTGTGAGAGATGGGTTTATAATTAGAGTGAGAGATGGGTTTATAATTAGTGTGAGAGATGGGTTTATAATTAGTGTGAGAGATGGGTTTATAATTAGTGTGAGAGATGGGTTTATAATTAGTGTGAGAGATGGGTTTATAATTAGAGTGAGAGATGGGTTTATAATTAGTGTGAGAGATGGGTTTATAATTAGTGTGAGAGATGGGTTTATAATTAGTGTGAGAGATGGGTTTATAATTAGTGTGAGAGATGGGTTTATAATTAGTGTGAGAGATGGGTTTATAATTAGAGTGAGAGATGGGTTTATAATTAGTGTGAGAGATGGGTTTATAATTAGAGTGAGAGATGGGTTTATAATTAGTGTGAGAGATGGGTTTATAATTAGTGTGAGAGATGGGTTTATAATTAGAGTGAGAGATGGGTTTATAATTAGTGTGAGAGATGGGTTTATAATTAGTGTGAGAGATGGGTTTATAATTAGTGTGAGAGATGGGTTTATAATTAGAGTGAGAGATGGGTTTATAATTAGAGTGAGAGATGGGTTTATAATTAGTGTGAGAGATGGGTTTATAATTAGAGTGAGAGATGGGTTTATAATTAGAGTGAGAGATGGGTTTATAATTAGTGTGAGAGATGGGTTTATAATTAGAGTGAGAGATGGGTTTATAATTAGTGTGAGAGATGGGTTTATAATTAGTGTGAGAGATGGGTTTATAATTAGTGTGAGAGATGGGTTTATAATTAGTGTGAGAGATGGGTTTATAATTAGAGTGAGAGATGGGTTTATAATTAGTGTGAGAGATGGGTTTATAATTAGTGTGAGAGATGGGTTTATAATTAGTGTGAGAGATGGGTTTATAATTAGTGTGAGAGATGGGTTTATAATTAGTGTGAGAGATGGGTTTATAATTAGTGTGAGAGATGGGTTTATAATTAGAGTGAGAGATGGGTTTATAATTAGTGTGAGAGATGGGTTTATAATTAGTGTGAGAGATGGGTTTATAATTAGAGTGAGAGATGGGTTTATAATTAGTGTGAGAGATGGGTTTATAATTAGAGTGAGAGATGGGTTTATAATTAGTGTGAGAGATGGGTTTATAATTAGTGTGAGAGATGGGTTTATAATTAGTGTGAGAGATGGGTTTATAATTAGTGTGAGAGATGGGTTTATAATTAGTGTGAGAGATGGGTTTATAATTAGTGTGAGAGATGGGTTTATAATTAGTGTGAGAGATGGGTTTATAATTAGAGTGAGAGATGGGTTTATAATTAGAGTGAGAGATGGGTTTATAATTAGTGTGAGAGATGGGTTTATAATTAGAGTGAGAGATGGGTTTATAATTAGTGTGAGAGATGGGTTTATAATTAGAGTGAGAGATGGGTTTATAATTAGAGTGAGAGATGGGTTTATAATTAGTGTGAGAGATGGGTTTATAATTAGAGTGAGAGATGGGTTTATAATTAGTGTGAGAGATGGGTTTATAATTAGTGTGAGAGATGGGTTTATAATTAGTGTGAGAGATGGGTTTATAATTAGAGTGAGAGATGGGTTTATAATTAGTGTGAGAGATGGGTTTATAATTAGAGTGAGAGATGGGTTTATAATTAGAGTGAGAGATGGGTTTATAATTAGTGTGAGAGATGGGTTTATAATTAGTGTGAGAGATGGGTTTATAATTAGAGTGAGAGATGGGTTTATAATTAGTGTGAGAGATGGGTTTATAATTAGTGTGAGAGATGGGTTTATAATTAGTGTGAGAGATGGGTTTATAATTAGAGTGAGAGATGGGTTTATAATTAGTGTGAGAGATGGGTTTATAATTAGAGTGAGAGATGGGTTTATAATTAGAGTGAGAGATGGGTTTATAATTAGAGTGAGAGATGGGTTTATAATTAGTGTGAGAGATGGGTTTATAATTAGAGTGAGAGATGGGTTTATAATTAGAGTGAGAGATGGGTTTATAATTAGTGTGAGAGATGGGTTTATAATTAGTGTGAGAGATGGGTTTATAATTAGTGTGAGAGATGGGTTTATAATTAGAGTGAGAGATGGGTTTATAATTAGTGTGAGAGATGGGTTTATAATTAGTGTGAGAGATGGGTTTATAATTAGAGTGAGAGATGGGTTTATAATTAGTGTGAGAGATGGGTTTATAATTAGTGTGAGAGATGGGTTTATAATTAGAGTGAGAGATGGGTTTATAATTAGTGTGAGAGATGGGTTTATAATTAGAGTGAGAGATGGGTTTATAATTAGTGTGAGAGATGGGTTTATAATTAGTGTGAGAGATGGGTTTATAATTAGTGTGAGAGATGGGTTTATAATTAGTGTGAGAGATGGGTTTATAATTAGAGTGAGAGATGGGTTTATAATTAGAGTGAGAGATGGGTTTATAATTAGTGTGAGAGATGGGTTTATAATTAGTGTGAGAGATGGGTTTATAATTAGAGTGAGAGATGGGTTTATAATTAGTGTGAGAGATGGGTTTATAATTAGTGTGAGAGATGGGTTTATAATTAGTGTGAGAGATGGGTTTATAATTAGTGTGAGAGATGGGTTTATAATTAGAGTGAGAGATGGGTTTATAATTAGAGTGAGAGATGGGTTTATAATTAGTGTGAGAGATGGGTTTATAATTAGTGTGAGAGATGGGTTTATAATTAGTGTGAGAGATGGGTTTATAATTAGTGTGAGAGATGGGTTTATAATTAGAGTGAGAGATGGGTTTATAATTAGTGTGAGAGATGGGTTTATAATTAGTGTGAGAGATGGGTTTATAATTAGTGTGAGAGATGGGTTTATAATTAGTGTGAGAGATGGGTTTATAATTAGAGTGAGAGATGGGTTTATAATTAGTGTGAGAGATGGGTTTATAATTAGAGTGAGAGATGGGTTTATAATTAGAGTGAGAGATGGGTTTATAATTAGTGTGAGAGATGGGTTTATAATTAGAGTGAGAGATGGGTTTATAATTAGTGTGAGAGATGGGTTTATAATTAGTGTGAGAGATGGGTTTATAATTAGTGTGAGAGATGGGTTTATAATTAGAGTGAGAGATGGGTTTATAATTAGTGTGAGAGATGGGTTTATAATTAGTGTGAGAGATGGGTTTATAATTAGAGTGAGAGATGGGTTTATAATTAGTGTGAGAGATGGGTTTATAATTAGTGTGAGAGATGGGTTTATAATTAGAGTGAGAGATGGGTTTATAATTAGTGTGAGAGATGGGTTTATAATTAGAGTGAGAGATGGGTTTATAATTAGTGTGAGAGATGGGTTTATAATTAGTGTGAGAGATGGGTTTATAATTAGAGTGAGAGATGGGTTTATAATTAGAGTGAGAGATGGGTTTATAATTAGTGTGAGAGATGGGTTTATAATTAGTGTGAGAGATGGGTTTATAATTAGTGTGAGAGATGGGTTTATAATTAGTGTGAGAGATGGGTTTATAATTAGAGTGAGAGATGGGTTTATAATTAGAGTGAGAGATGGGTTTATAATTAGAGTGAGAGATGGGTTTATAATTAGTGTGAGAGATGGGTTTATAATTAGAGTGAGAGATGGGTTTATAATTAGAGTGAGAGATGGGTTTATAATTAGAGTGAGAGATGGGTTTATAATTAGAGTGAGAGATGGGTTTATAATTAGAGTGAGAGATGGGTTTATAATTAGAGTGAGAGATGGGTTTATAATTAGTGTGAGAGATGGGTTTATAATTAGTGTGAGAGATGGGTTTATAATTAGTGTGAGAGATGGGTTTATAATTAGTGTGAGAGATGGGTTTATAATTAGAGTGAGAGATGGGTTTATAATTAGTGTGAGAGATGGGTTTATAATTAGAGTGAGAGATGGGTTTATAATTAGAGTGAGAGATGGGTTTATAATTAGTGTGAGAGATGGGTTTATAATTAGAGTGAGAGATGGGTTTATAATTAGTGTGAGAGATGGGTTTATAATTAGAGTGAGAGATGGGTTTATAATTAGTGTGAGAGATGGGTTTATAATTAGTGTGAGAGATGGGTTTATAATTAGAGTGAGAGATGGGTTTATAATTAGAGTGAGAGATGGGTTTATAATTAGTGTGAGAGATGGGTTTATAATTAGTGTGAGAGATGGGTTTATAATTAGTGTGAGAGATGGGTTTATAATTAGAGTGAGAGATGGGTTTATAATTAGAGTGAGAGATGGGTTTATAATTAGTGTGAGAGATGGGTTTATAATTAGTGTGAGAGATGGGTTTATAATTAGAGTGAGAGATGGGTTTATAATTAGAGTGAGAGATGGGTTTATAATTAGTGTGAGAGATGGGTTTATAATTAGTGTGAGAGATGGGTTTATAATTAGAGTGAGAGATGGGTTTATAATTAGTGTGAGAGATGGGTTTATAATTAGTGTGAGAGATGGGTTTATAATTAGTGTGAGAGATGGGTTTATAATTAGTGTGAGAGATGGGTTTATAATTAGAGTGAGAGATGGGTTTATAATTAGAGTGAGAGATGGGTTTATAATTAGTGTGAGAGATGGGTTTATAATTAGTGTGAGAGATGGGTTTATAATTAGTGTGAGAGATGGGTTTATAATTAGTGTGAGAGATGGGTTTATAATTAGAGTGAGAGATGGGTTTATAATTAGTGTGAGAGATGGGTTTATAATTAGTGTGAGAGATGGGTTTATAATTAGAGTGAGAGATGGGTTTATAATTAGAGTGAGAGATGGGTTTATAATTAGAGTGAGAGATGGGTTTATAATTAGTGTGAGAGATGGGTTTATAATTAGAGTGAGAGATGGGTTTATAATTAGAGTGAGAGATGGGTTTATAATTAGAGTGAGAGATGGGTTTATAATTAGAGTGAGAGATGGGTTTATAATTAGAGTGAGAGATGGGTTTATAATTAGTGTGAGAGATGGGTTTATAATTAGTGTGAGAGATGGGTTTATAATTAGTGTGAGAGATGGGTTTATAATTAGAGTGAGAGATGGGTTTATAATTAGTGTGAGAGATGGGTTTATAATTAGTGTGAGAGATGGGTTTATAATTAGTGTGAGAGATGGGTTTATAATTAGAGTGAGAGATGGGTTTATAATTAGAGTGAGAGATGGGTTTATAATTAGTGTGAGAGATGGGTTTATAATTAGAGTGAGAGATGGGTTTATAATTAGAGTGAGAGATGGGTTTATAATTAGAGTGAGAGATGGGTTTATAATTAGAGTGAGAGATGGGTTTATAATTAGTGTGAGAGATGGGTTTATAATTAGAGTGAGAGATGGGTTTATAATTAGTGTGAGAGATGGGTTTATAATTAGTGTGAGAGATGGGTTTATAATTAGTGTGAGAGATGGGTTTATAATTAGTGTGAGAGATGGGTTTATAATTAGTGTGAGAGATGGGTTTATAATTAGAGTGAGAGATGGGTTTATAATTAGTGTGAGAGATGGGTTTATAATTAGAGTGAGAGATGGGTTTATAATTAGTGTGAGAGATGGGTTTATAATTAGTGTGAGAGATGGGTTTATAATTAGAGTGAGAGATGGGTTTATAATTAGAGTGAGAGATGGGTTTATAATTAGAGTGAGAGATGGGTTTATAATTAGAGTGAGAGATGGGTTTATAATTAGTGTGAGAGATGGGTTTATAATTAGAGTGAGAGATGGGTTTATAATTAGTGTGAGAGATGGGTTTATAATTAGTGTGAGAGATGGGTTTATAATTAGTGTGAGAGATGGGTTTATAATTAGTGTGAGAGATGGGTTTATAATTAGAGTGAGAGATGGGTTTATAATTAGAGTGAGAGATGGGTTTATAATTAGTGTGAGAGATGGGTTTATAATTAGTGTGAGAGATGGGTTTATAATTAGTGTGAGAGATGGGTTTATAATTAGTGTGAGAGATGGGTTTATAATTAGTGTGAGAGATGGGTTTATAATTAGTGTGAGAGATGGGTTTATAATTAGTGTGAGAGATGGGTTTATAATTAGTGTGAGAGATGGGTTTATAATTAGAGTGAGAGATGGGTTTATAATTAGAGTGAGAGATGGGTTTATAATTAGTGTGAGAGATGGGTTTATAATTAGTGTGAGAGATGGGTTTATAATTAGTGTGAGAGATGGGTTTATAATTAGTGTGAGAGATGGGTTTATAATTAGAGTGAGAGATGGGTTTATAATTAGTGTGAGAGATGGGTTTATAATTAGTGTGAGAGATGGGTTTATAATTAGTGTGAGAGATGGGTTTATAATTAGAGTGAGAGATGGGTTTATAATTAGTGTGAGAGATGGGTTTATAATTAGAGTGAGAGATGGGTTTATAATTAGTGTGAGAGATGGGTTTATAATTAGTGTGAGAGATGGGTTTATAATTAGTGTGAGAGATGGGTTTATAATTAGAGTGAGAGATGGGTTTATAATTAGTGTGAGAGATGGGTTTATAATTAGTGTGAGAGATGGGTTTATAATTAGTGTGAGAGATGGGTTTATAATTAGTGTGAGAGATGGGTTTATAATTAGTGTGAGAGATGGGTTTATAATTAGTGTGAGAGATGGGTTTATAATTAGAGTGAGAGATGGGTTTATAATTAGTGTGAGAGATGGGTTTATAATTAGTGTGAGAGATGGGTTTATAATTAGTGTGAGAGATGGGTTTATAATTAGAGTGAGAGATGGGTTTATAATTAGTGTGAGAGATGGGTTTATAATTAGTGTGAGAGATGGGTTTATAATTAGTGTGAGAGATGGGTTTATAATTAGTGTGAGAGATGGGTTTATAATTAGTGTGAGAGATGGGTTTATAATTAGAGTGAGAGATGGGTTTATAATTAGAGTGAGAGATGGGTTTATAATTAGAGTGAGAGATGGGTTTATAATTAGTGTGAGAGATGGGTTTATAATTAGTGTGAGAGATGGGTTTATAATTAGTGTGAGAGATGGGTTTATAATTAGTGTGAGAGATGGGTTTATAATTAGTGTGAGAGATGGGTTTATAATTAGTGTGAGAGATGGGTTTATAATTAGTGTGAGAGATGGGTTTATAATTAGTGTGAGAGATGGGTTTATAATTAGAGTGAGAGATGGGTTTATAATTAGAGTGAGAGATGGGTTTATAATTAGAGTGAGAGATGGGTTTATAATTAGTGTGAGAGATGGGTTTATAATTAGAGTGAGAGATGGGTTTATAATTAGAGTGAGAGATGGGTTTATAATTAGAGTGAGAGATGGGTTTATAATTAGAGTGAGAGATGGGTTTATAATTAGAGTGAGAGATGGGTTTATAATTAGTGTGAGAGATGGGTTTATAATTAGTGTGAGAGATGGGTTTATAATTAGTGTGAGAGATGGGTTTATAATTAGTGTGAGAGATGGGTTTATAATTAGAGTGAGAGATGGGTTTATAATTAGTGTGAGAGATGGGTTTATAATTAGAGTGAGAGATGGGTTTATAATTAGAGTGAGAGATGGGTTTATAATTAGTGTGAGAGATGGGTTTATAATTAGAGTGAGAGATGGGTTTATAATTAGAGTGAGAGATGGGTTTATAATTAGAGTGAGAGATGGGTTTATAATTAGTGTGAGAGATGGGTTTATAATTAGAGTGAGAGATGGGTTTATAATTAGAGTGAGAGATGGGTTTATAATTAGAGTGAGAGATGGGTTTATAATTAGTGTGAGAGATGGGTTTATAATTAGAGTGAGAGATGGGTTTATAATTAGTGTGAGAGATGGGTTTATAATTAGTGTGAGAGATGGGTTTATAATTAGAGTGAGAGATGGGTTTATAATTAGAGTGAGAGATGGGTTTATAATTAGAGTGAGAGATGGGTTTATAATTAGAGTGAGAGATGGGTTTATAATTAGTGTGAGAGATGGGTTTATAATTAGAGTGAGAGATGGGTTTATAATTAGAGTGAGAGATGGGTTTATAATTAGAGTGAGAGATGGGTTTATAATTAGAGTGAGAGATGGGTTTATAATTAGTGTGAGAGATGGGTTTATAATTAGTGTGAGAGATGGGTTTATAATTAGTGTGAGAGATGGGTTTATAATTAGTGTGAGAGATGGGTTTATAATTAGTGTGAGAGATGGGTTTATAATTAGAGTGAGAGATGGGTTTATAATTAGTGTGAGAGATGGGTTTATAATTAGTGTGAGAGATGGGTTTATAATTAGAGTGAGAGATGGGTTTATAATTAGTGTGAGAGATGGGTTTATAATTAGTGTGAGAGATGGGTTTATAATTAGAGTGAGAGATGGGTTTATAATTAGTGTGAGAGATGGGTTTATAATTAGTGTGAGAGATGGGTTTATAATTAGAGTGAGAGATGGGTTTATAATTAGAGTGAGAGATGGGTTTATAATTAGAGTGAGAGATGGGTTTATAATTAGTGTGAGAGATGGGTTTATAATTAGAGTGAGAGATGGGTTTATAATTAGAGTGAGAGATGGGTTTATAATTAGAGTGAGAGATGGGTTTATAATTAGTGTGAGAGATGGGTTTATAATTAGAGTGAGAGATGGGTTTATAATTAGAGTGAGAGATGGGTTTATAATTAGTGTGAGAGATGGGTTTATAATTAGTGTGAGAGATGGGTTTATAATTAGAGTGAGAGATGGGTTTATAATTAGTGTGAGAGATGGGTTTATAATTAGAGTGAGAGATGGGTTTATAATTAGTGTGAGAGATGGGTTTATAATTAGTGTGAGAGATGGGTTTATAATTAGAGTGAGAGATGGGTTTATAATTAGTGTGAGAGATGGGTTTATAATTAGAGTGAGAGATGGGTTTATAATTAGTGTGAGAGATGGGTTTATAATTAGTGTGAGAGATGGGTTTATAATTAGTGTGAGAGATGGGTTTATAATTAGTGTGAGAGATGGGTTTATAATTAGAGTGAGAGATGGGTTTATAATTAGTGTGAGAGATGGGTTTATAATTAGTGTGAGAGATGGGTTTATAATTAGTGTGAGAGATGGGTTTATAATTAGAGTGAGAGATGGGTTTATAATTAGTGTGAGAGATGGGTTTATAATTAGAGTGAGAGATGGGTTTATAATTAGTGTGAGAGATGGGTTTATAATTAGTGTGAGAGATGGGTTTATAATTAGTGTGAGAGATGGGTTTATAATTAGTGTGAGAGATGGGTTTATAATTAGAGTGAGAGATGGGTTTATAATTAGTGTGAGAGATGGGTTTATAATTAGAGTGAGAGATGGGTTTATAATTAGTGTGAGAGATGGGTTTATAATTAGTGTGAGAGATGGGTTTATAATTAGTGTGAGAGATGGGTTTATAATTAGTGTGAGAGATGGGTTTATAATTAGTGTGAGAGATGGGTTTATAATTAGAGTGAGAGATGGGTTTATAATTAGTGTGAGAGATGGGTTTATAATTAGTGTGAGAGATGGGTTTATAATTAGTGTGAGAGATGGGTTTATAATTAGAGTGAGAGATGGGTTTATAATTAGTGTGAGAGATGGGTTTATAATTAGAGTGAGAGATGGGTTTATAATTAGTGTGAGAGATGGGTTTATAATTAGTGTGAGAGATGGGTTTATAATTAGTGTGAGAGATGGGTTTATAATTAGTGTGAGAGATGGGTTTATAATTAGTGTGAGAGATGGGTTTATAATTAGTGTGAGAGATGGGTTTATAATTAGAGTGAGAGATGGGTTTATAATTAGTGTGAGAGATGGGTTTATAATTAGAGTGAGAGATGGGTTTATAATTAGTGTGAGAGATGGGTTTATAATTAGAGTGAGAGATGGGTTTATAATTAGTGTCACAGGTGGGTTTATAATTAGAGTGAGAGATGGGTTTATAATTAGTGTGAGAGATGGGTTTATAATTAGAGTGAGAGATGGGTTTATAATTAGTGTGAGAGATGGGTTTATAATTAGTGTGAGAGATGGGTTTATAATTAGTGTGAGAGATGGGTTTATAATTAGTGTGAGAGATGGGTTTATAATTAGAGTGAGAGATGGGTTTATAATTAGGTGAGAGATGGGTTTATAATTAGTGTGAGAGATGGGTTTATAATTAGAGTGAGAGATGGGTTTATAATTAGAGTGAGAGATGGGTTTATAATTAGTGTGAGAGATGGGTTTATAATTAGTGTGAGAGATGGGTTTATAATTAGTGTGAGAGATGGGTTTATAATTAGTGTGAGAGATGGGTTTATAATTAGTGTGAGAGATGGGTTTATAATTAGTGTGAGAGATGGGTTTATAATTAGTGTGAGAGTTGGGTTTATAATTAGTGTGAGAGATGGGTTTATAATTAGTGTGAGAGATGGGTTTATAATTAGAGTGAGAGATGGGTTTATAATTAGAGTGAGAGATGGGTTTATAATTAGTGTGAGAGATGGGTTTATAATTAGAGTGAGAGATGGGTTTATAATTAGTGTGAGAGATGGGTTTATAATTAGTGTGAGAGATGGGTTTATAATTAGTGTGAGAGATGGGTTTATAATTAGTGTGAGAGATGGGTTTATAATTAGTGTGACAGGTGGGTTTATAATTAGAGTGAGAGATGGGTTTATAATTAGTGTGAGAGATGGGTTTATAATTAGTGTGAGAGATGGGTTTATAATTAGAGTGAGAGATGGGTTTAATAATTAGAGTGAGAGATGGGTTTATAATTAGTGTGAGAGATGGGTTTATAATTAGTGTGAGAGATGGGTTTATAATTAGTGTGAGAGATGGGTTTATAATTAGTGTGAGAGATGGGTTTATAATTAGTGTGAGAGATGGGTTTATAATTAGTGTGAGAGATGGGTTTATAATTAGTGTGAGAGATGGGTTTATAATTAGTGTGAGAGATGGGTTTATAATTAGAGTGAGAGATGGGTTTATAATTAGAGTGAGAGATGGGTTTATAATTAGAGTGAGAGATGGGTTTATAATTAGAGTGAGAGATGGGTTTATAATTAGTGTCACAGGTGGGTTTATAATTAGTGTGAGAGATGGGTTTATAATTAGAGTGAGAGATGGGTTTATAATTAGTGTGAGAGATGGGTTTATAATTAGTGTGAGAGATGGGTTTATAATTAGAGTGAGAGATGGGTTTATAATTAGTGTGAGAGAGTGGGTTTATAATTAGTGTGAGAGATGGGTTTATAATTAGAGTGAGAGATGGGTTTATAATTAGTGTCACAGGTGGGTTTATAATTAGAGTGAGAGATGGGTTTATAATTAGAGTGAGAGATGGGTTTATAATTAGTGTGAGAGATGGGTTTATAATTAGTGTCACAGGTGGGTTTATAATTAGTGTGAGAGATGGGTTTATAATTAGTGTGAGAGATGGGTTTATAATTAGAGTGAGAGATGGGTTTATAATTAGAGTGAGAGATGGGTTTATAATTAGAGTGAGAGATGGGTTTATAATTAGAGTGAGAGATGGGTTTATAATTAGTGTCACAGGTGGGTTTATAATTAGTGTGAGAGATGGGTTTATAATTAGAGTGAGAGATGGGTTTATAATTAGAGTGAGAGATGGGTTTATAATTAGAGTGAGAGATGGGTTTATAATTAGAGTGAGAGATGGGTTTATAATTAGTGTCACAGGTGGGTTTATAATTAGTGTGAGAGATGGGTTTATAATTAGAGTGAGAGATGGGTTTATAATTAGAGTGAGAGATGGGTTTATAATTAGTGTGAGAGATGGGTTTATAATTAGAGTGAGAGATGGGTTTATAATTAGTGTCACAGGTGGGTTTATAATTAGTGTGAGAGATGGGTTTATAATTAGAGTGAGAGATGGGTTTATAATTAGAGTGAGAGATGGGTTTATAATTAGAGTGAGAGATGGGTTTATAATTAGTGTGAGAGGTGGGTTTATAATTAGTGTGAGAGATGGGTTTATAATTAGAGTGAGAGATGGGTTTATAATTAGAGTGAGAGATGGGTTTATAATTAGAGTGAGAGATGGGTTTATAATTAGTGTCAGAGGTGGGTTTATAATTAGAGTGAGAGATGGGTTTATAATTAGTGTGAGAGATGGGTTTATAATTAGTGTGAGAGATGGGTTTATAATTAGAGTGAGAGATGGGTTTATAATTAGTGTGAGAGATGGGTTTATAATTAGTGTGAGAGATGGGTTTATAATTAGAGTGAGAGATGGGTTTATAATTAGTGTCACAGGTGGGTTTATAATTAGAGTGAGAGATGGGTTTATAATTAGTGTCACAGGTGGGTTTATAATTAGAGTGAGAGATGGGTTTATAATTAGTGTGAGAGATGGGTTTATAATTAGAGTGAGAGATGGGTTTATAATTAGTGTGAGAGGATGGGTTTATAATTAGAGTGAGAGATGGGTTTATAATTAGTGTCACAGAGTGGGTTTATAATTAGAGTGAGAGATGGGTTTATAATTAGTGTGAGAGATGGGTTTATAATTAGAGTGAGAGATGGGTTTATAATTAGTGTCACAGGTGGGTTTATAATTAGAGTGAGAGATGGGTTTATAATTAGTGTGAGAGATGGGTTTATAATTAGAGTGAGAGATGGGTTTATAATTAGTGTGAGAGATGGGTTTATAAAGTGTGAGAGATGGGTTTATAATTAGTGTGAGAGATGGGTTTATAATTAGTGTGAGAGATGGGTTTATAATTAGAGTGAGAGATGGGTTTATAATTAGTGTGAGAGATGGGTTTATAATTAGAGTGAGAGATGGGTTTATAATTAGTGTGAGAGATGGGTTTATAATTAGAGTGAGAGATGGGTTTATAATTAGTGTGAGAGATGGGTTTATAATTAGAGTGAGAGATGGGTTTATAATTAGTGTGAGAGATGGGTTTATAATTAGAGTGAGAGATGGGTTTATAATTAGTGTGAGAGATGGGTTTATAATTAGTGTGAGAGATGGGTTTATAATTAGTGTGAGAGATGGGTTTATAATTAGTGTGAGAGATGGGTTTATAATTAGTGTGAGAGATGGGTTTATAATTAGAGTGAGAGATGGGTTTATAATTAGTGTGAGAGATGGGTTTATAATTAGTGTGAGAGATGGGTTTATAATTAGAGTGAGAGATGGGGTTTATAATTAGAGTGAGAGATGGGTTTATAATTAGTGTCACAGGTGGGTTTATAATTAGTGTGAGAGATGGGTTTATAATTAGAGTGAGAGATGGGTTTATAATTAGAGTGAGAGATGGGTTTATAATTAGAGTGAGAGATGGGTTTATAATTAGTGTCACAGAGTGGGTTTATAATTAGTGTGAGAGATGGGTTTATAATTAGTGTGAGAGATGGGTTTATAATTAGTGTGAGAGATGGGTTTATAATTAGAGTGAGAGATGGGTTTATAATTAGTGTGAGAGATGGGTTTATAATTAGAGTGAGAGATGGGTTTATAATTAGAGTGAGAGATGGGTTATAATTAGTGTGAGAGATGGGTTTATAATTAGAGTGAGAGATGGGTTTATAATTAGTGTGAGAGATGGGTTTATAATTAGTGTGAGAGATGGGTTTATAATTAGAGTGAGAGATGGGTTTATAATTAGAGTGAGAGATGGGTTTATAATTAGAGTGAGAGATGGGTTTATAATTAGTGTGAGAGATGGGTTTATAATTAGTGTGAGAGATGGGTTTATAATTAGAGTGAGAGATGGGTTTATAATTAGTGTGAGAGATGGGTTTATAATTAGAGTGAGAGATGGGTTTATAATTAGTGTGAGAGATGGGTTTATAATTAGAGTGAGAGATGGGTTTATAATTAGTGTCACAGGTGGGTTTATAATTAGTGTGAGAGATGGGTTTATAATTAGAGTGAGAGATGGGTTTATAATTAGAGTGAGAGATGGGTTTATAATTAGTGTGAGAGATGGGTTTATAATTAGTGTGAGAGATGGGTTTATAATTAGAGTGAGAGATGGGTTTATAATTAGTGTGAGAGATGGGTTTATAATTAGAGTGAGAGATGGGTTTATAATTAGTGTGAGAGATGGGTTTATAATTAGAGTGAGAGATGGGTTTATAATTAGAGTGAGAGATGGGTTTATAATTAGTGTCACAGGTGGGTTTATAATTAGAGTGAGAGATGGGTTTATAATTAGAGTGAGAGATGGGTTTATAATTAGAGTGAGAGATGGGTTTATAATTAGAGTGAGAGATGGGTTTATAATTAGTGTGAGAGATGGGTTTATAATTAGTGTGAGAGATGGGTTTATAATTAGAGTGAGAGATGGGTTTATAATTAGTGTGAGAGATGGGTTTATAATTAGAGTGAGAGATGGGTTTATAATTAGTGTGAGAGATGGGTTTATAATTAGAGTGAGAGATGGGTTTATAATTAGAGTGAGAGATGGGTTTATAATTAGTGTGAGAGATGGGTTTATAATTAGAGTGAGAGATGGGTTTATAATTAGAGTGAGAGATGGGTTTATAATTAGAGTGAGAGATGGGTTTATAATTAGTGTGAGAGATGGGTTTATAATTAGAGTGAGAGATGGGTTTATAATTAGTGTGAGAGATGGGTTTATAATTAGAGTGAGAGATGGGTTTATAATTAGTGTGAGAGATGGGTTTATAATTAGAGTGAGAGATGGGTTTATAATTAGAGTGAGAGATGGGTTTATAATTAGTGTGAGAGATGGGTTTATAATTAGTGTGAGAGATGGGTTTATAATTAGAGTGAGAGATGGGTTTATAATTAG
Organism: Heterodontus francisci; assembly: GCF_036365525.1. Taxonomy (NCBI): domain Eukaryota; kingdom Metazoa; phylum Chordata; class Chondrichthyes; order Heterodontiformes; family Heterodontidae; genus Heterodontus; species Heterodontus francisci. The sequence goes on from NW_027141327.1 coordinate 39,719, forward strand.
TGTGAGAGATGGGTTTATAATTAGTGTGAGAGATGGGTTTATAATTAGAGTGAGAGATGGGTTTATAATTAGTGTGAGAGATGGGTTTATAATTAGTGTGAGAGATGGGTTTATAATTAGAGTGAGAGATGGGTTTATAATTAGTGTGAGAGATGGGTTTATAATTAGTGTGAGAGATGGGTTTATAATTAGAGTGAGAGATGGGTTTATAATTAGTGTGAGAGATGGGTTTATAATTAGAGTGAGAGATGGGTTTATAATTAGTGTCACAGGTGGGTTTATAATTAGAGTGAGAGATGGGTTTATAATTAGAGTGAGAGATGGGTTTAATTAGTGTGAGAGATGGTTTATAATTAGAGTGAGAGATGGGTTTATAATTAGTGTGAGAGATGGGTTTATAATTAGAGTGAGAGATGGGTTTATAATTAGAGTGAGAGATGGTTTATAATTAGTGGAGAGATGGGTTTATAATTAGAGTGAGAGATGGGTTTATAATTAGAGTGAGAGATGGGTTTATAATTAGAGTGAGAGATGGGTTTATAATTAGTGTGAGAGATGGGTTTATAATTAGAGTGAGAGATGGGTTTATAATTAGTGTGAGAGATGGGTTTATAATTAGTGTGAGAGATGGGTTTATAATTAGAGTGAGAGATGGGTTTATAATTAGAGTGAGAGATGGGTTTATAATTAGAGTGAGAGATGGGTTTATAATTAGTGTGAGAGATGGGTTTATAATTAGTGTGAGAGATGGGTTTATAATTAGTGTGAGAGATGGGTTTATAATTAGTGTGAGAGATGGGTTTATAATTAGTGTGAGAGATGGGTTTATAATTAGTGTGAGAGATGGGTTTATAATTAGTGTGAGAGATGGGTTTATAATTAGTGTGAGAGATGGGTTTATAATTAGTGTGAGAGATGGGTTTATAATTAGTGTGAGAGATGGGTTTATAATTAGAGTGAGAGATGGGTTTATAATTAGTGTGAGAGATGGGTTTATAATTAGAGTGAGAGATGGGTTTATAATTAGTGTGAGAGATGGGTTTATAATTAGTGTGAGAGATGGGTTTATAATTAGAGTGAGAGATGGGTTTATAATTAGTGTGAGAGATGGGTTTATAATTAGTGTGAGAGATGGGTTTATAATTAGTGTGAGAGATGGGTTTATAATTAGAGTGAGAGATGGGTTTATAATTAGTGTCACAGGTGGGTTTATAATTAGTGTGAGAGATGGGTTTATAATTAGAGTGAGAGATGGGTTTATAATTAGAGTGAGAGATGGGTTTATAATTAGAGTGAGAGATGGGTTTATAATTAGTGTGAGAGATGGGTTTATAATTAGTGTGAGAGATGGGTTTATAATTAGAGTGAGAGATGGGTTTATAATTAGAGTGAGAGATGGGTTTATAATTAGTGTGAGAGATGGGTTTATAATTAGAGTGAGAGATGGGTTTATAATTAGTGTGAGAGATGGGTTTTATAATTAGAGTGAGAGATGGGTTTATAATTAGTGTGAGAGATGGGTTTATAATTAGAGTGAGAGATGGGTTTATAATTAGTGTGAGAGATGGGTTTATAATTAGAGTGAGAGATGGGTTTATAATTAGTGTGAGAGATGGGTTTATAATTAGTGTGAGAGATGGGTTTATAATTAGTGTGAGAGATGGGTTTATAATTAGAGTGAGAGATGGGTTTATAATTAGAGTGAGAGATGGGTTTATAATTAGTGTGAGAGATGGGTTTATAATTAGAGTGAGAGATGGGTTTATAATTAGAGTGAGAGATGGGTTTATAATTAGTGTGAGAGATGGGTTTATAATTAGAGTGAGAGATGGGTTTATAATTAGTGTGAGAGATGGGTTTATAATTAGTGTGAGAGATGGGTTTATAATTAGAGTGAGAGATGGGTTTATAATTAGTGTGAGAGATGGGTTTATAATTAGTGTGAGAGATGGGTTTATAATTAGTGTGAGAGATGGGTTTATAATTAGTGTGAGAGATGGGTTTATAATTAGTGTGAGAGATGGGTTTATAATTAGTGTGAGAGATGGGTTTATAATTAGAGTGAGAGATGGGTTTATAATTAGTGTCACAGGTGGGTTTATAATTAGTGTGAGAGATGGGTTTATAATTAGAGTGAGAGATGGGTTTATAATTAGAGTGAGAGATGGGTTTATAATTAGTGTGAGAGATGGGTTTATAATTAGAGTGAGAGATGGGTTTATAATTAGTGTGAGAGATGGGTTTATAATTAGTGTGAGAGATGGGTTTATAATTAGAGTGAGAGATGGGTTTATAATTAGTGTCACAGGTGGGTTTATAATTAGAGTGAGAGATGGGTTTATAATTAGTGTGAGAGATGGGTTTATAATTAGAGTGAGAGATGGGTTTATAATTAGTGTGAGAGATGGGTTTATAATTAGTGTGAGAGATGGGTTTATAATTAGTGTGAGAGATGGGTTTATAATTAGAGTGAGAGATGGGTTTATAATTAGTGTGAGAGATGGGTTTATAATTAGTGTGAGAGATGGGTTTATAATTAGTGTGAGAGATGGGTTTATAATTAGAGTGAGAGATGGGTTTATAATTAGTGT
>NW_027141328.1:0-122500 GCF_036365525.1 Heterodontus francisci
CAGTCTCAGTGACAGCATTCTCCCTGGAGTACAGTTCTAGGTAGTGCTCAACCCAGCGGTCCATCTGTTTGCGTTGGTCAGTGATTATGTCCCCCGATTTAGATTTGAGGGGGGTGATCTTCTTGATGGTTGGCCCAAGAGCTCTCTTCATGCCATCATACATTCCTCTGATGTTTCCGGTGTCTGAGGCCAGCTGAATATGACTGCATAGGTGTTGCCAGTAGTCGTTTGCGCAACGCCTAGCTGTTCTTTGTGCAGTACTTCTGGCTGCTTTAAGTGCTGCGGATGTTAAATCGCTGGGGGCTTTCTTGTAGTTCAACAGTGCAATGCGCTTAGCGGCTATGACAGGTTCCAGCTCTTCATTATGAGATTGAAACCAGTCTGCATTTCTCTTCGCACTTTTGCCGTAGGTGGTCAAAGCTGACTCATAGATGGCGTCTCTGATGTGGGCCCACTTGGTCTCAGCATCCCCTGTGGGAGTGTTTTGAAGGGCTGTTACAAGTGAATTTAGAAATTTTTGTAACAGCTGTGGGTGAGAAATTCTGCTCGTGTTGATGCGCGGGTGGCCCTTCTGCTTGGAATGATGCAACTTCTTTGGTCTGAGTCTAACCTTGCTGCACACCAGGGAGTGGTCGGTGTCGCAGTCCGCACTGTGGAAGCTGCGTGTGATTTGAACACTGTTTAAGGCGGCTCGCCTTGTGACAATGAGGTCTAGCTGGTGCCAACGACGTGATCTTGGGTGCCTCCATGAAACCTGGTGACAGGGTTTAGTGTGAAAGAACGAGTTGGTGATGCAGAGGTTATGATAGGTACACAACTCAAGCAGTCTCTGCCCGTTCTCATTCATCCTTCCAACGCCATAGCGCCCAAGGCAGGAGGGCCATGAGTCATGGTCGGCCCCAACCCTGGCATTAAAGTCCCCCAGCAGGAATAGGTGTTCGGTGTTGGGGATGCTGCTAATGATGTTATGGAGTTGTTCATAGAACTGGTCTTTAGCTTCAGGTGCGGAACAGAGTGTTGGAGCATAGATGCTGAGTAGGTGTACTGGACCAGAGGTGGTGAGCAGTCGGATGGACAGTATGCGTTCCGAGCCATTTGAGGGAGGCTCTATCATGCTGAGCAAGGAGTTTCTGATGGCGAAGCCCACTCCATGCTGTCTTGGTTCTTCAGGATCCCTGCCCTGCCAGAAGAAGGTGTAGTCTTGCTCTGCTAGAGAGCCACTCGCGGGGAGGCGAGTCTCCTGAAGTGCTGCAATGTCCACATTGAGTCTACTGAGCTCGTTGTTAATGATGGCGGTCTTCCGAGAATCGTTGATTTGTGTAAGGTCTTCCGACAGGCCAGGACACATAGTTCTGACGTTCCAGCTTGCAAAGCGAAGGGCTGGTACCTTCTTTCCTTTTTTCATGTTGTTTGGTGCGGTGTATCAGTCCACCTTTCGGGCAATGACCCTGAGCTCCAAGCACCCATTGAAGCAGGCAGACTGTGGCGGGACAGAACCTTATTGACCGGGGGCTGCCCGGTTTGAGGCGGGCGGTAGCTGTCCAGTGAGGTGCAATGACCTCTCCCACCGACAAAGGCAACCCGTGGCGCCCAGTTTCTACGCCAATTTATCTGGACTTATAACCCGTAACTGCTGCCTTCCGTGTTGTTTCAGTCGCTGTGAGGCAACTATGGAGTGACCTCTCCATGGCGCATGCCTGGGCAAATTTATGGAGGTTGAGAGTTGCCCAGTCGTCAAAGCCCCCCTCTCGGCCTTTCTGGTGGGGTCCAAAGGAGTGCAGGACACGACGTTTGGCACCAGTATGGCTGCAGGAACTGCCGGAAACATGCCAAAGGTGACACATGACCGCCTACGGGGTTCCGCTCCGGATTTTCTGTTAGGGTTTACTCCCTTAGCCTTGGTCTCTCCCGAGACGCCCACAAGGCAGTGGGGTTGTTGGGGCCCCTACACAGGTGTAGGATGGTGCCGGTGGGAGGAGGGGATGCAAGGGGGAGGGGTAGAGGGAGGGGGTGGGGGGGGGGGTGCAGGGGAAGGGGGTGCGGGGTGAAGATGGTGCGAGGGGGGGGCGGGCTGGGACGGGGTTGTGAGGGGGTGAGCTGAGAGGGTGGAGCAGGGAAGGGGACGGGGGTGGGGGGGGGTGGAAGGGGGGTAAAGGGGGGGGAGGGGGGGTGGAATCTGGTGCAGGTAATAAGCCATTTCCTCAGTGCCCACCATCGACGTCCGGAAAGCTCATCCACGTCCTTCGGGAGGTGAAGCATCATTTGGCAGACTTCGAGGTGATTACATTTGCTAAGGGTTTTTTTTTTTGCAGTGGTTTAAATAAAGGCATGCAGCATTGCCGACAGTGCGCTGCAGATGCTCTCCGAGCCATCTCCCGCGGGCGCTTTGAAGTTGCGGCCGGGGGGGCCGTTCGTGGATGTTTTGGGTGTTCGGGGCACCTTTTCACAGGACTTCTCTCGGGTCCCGCAGCTCCTTCTTCACCTCAATGGACTTACCGCATGCCGTGGCTGCAGACACTCTGGACTGTGAAGACAGCAGGATCGGAGATTGAAGTATCGGCAGCTGTGCTCGTCAGTTTCATCCGGATCAATTTCATTGAGAAAACAAAGAGCAGGTGTGGCTGGGGGAGGGCAGTGGGCCCAGGTAACATACACTAAACTAACTGTTAACTTTTAGATAGGGCTAAAATGAACTGATTTAAAGAGCCAGGGGAATTTAAACAGTTTAAGAGGGCAGATTGGGGGAGAAAACGTTAGGGATGGGAGCAGATGGCCATGGATAGAGTTGAACAGCAAGGGAGCTTCCTAGGGAGCTTCACTGTAACCCTCACTGTAACAGTCTGATATATCCCACACCCCTCACTTTATCACTCTGATATATCCCACACCCCTCACCGTAACACTCTGATATATCCCACACCCCTCACTGTATCACTCTGATATATCCCACACCCCTCACTGTAACACTGATATATCCCACACCCCTCACTGTAACACTCTGATATATCCCACACCCCTCACTGTAACACTCTGATATATCCCGCACCCCTCACTGTAACACTCTGATATATCCCGCACCCCTCACTGTAACACTCGGACATATCCCACACCCCTCACTGTAACACTCTGATATATCCCACACCCCTCACTGTAACACTCTGATATATCCCGCACCCCTCACTGTAACACTCTGATATATCCCGCACCCCTCACTGTAACACTCGGACATATCCCACACCCCTCACTGTAACACTCTGATATATCCCCCCCCCCCTCACTGGAACACTCTGATATATCCCGCACTCCTCACAGTAACACTCTGATATATCCCACACCCCTCACTGTAACACTCTGATATATCCCACACCCCTCACTGTAACACTCTGATATATCCCGCACCCCTCACTGTAACACTCTGATATATCCCACACCCCTCACTGTAACACTCTGATATAACCCACACCCCTCACTGTAACACTCTGATATATCCCACACCCCTCACTGTAACACTCTGATATATCCCACACTCCTCACTGTAGCACTCTGATATATCCCGCACCCCTCACTGTAACACTCTGATATATCCCACACCCCTCACTGTAACACTCTGATATATCCCACACCCCTCACTGTAACACTCTGATATATCCCACACCCCTCACTGGCACACTCTGATATCACCCACACCCCTCACTGTAACACTCTGATATATCCCACACTCCTCACTGTAGCACTCTGATATATCCCGCACCCCTCACTGTAACACTCTGATATATCCCACACCCCTCACTGTAACACTCTGATATATCCCACACCCCTCACTGTAACACTCTGATATATCCCACACCCCTCACTGTAACACTCTGATATATCCCACACCCATCACTGTAACACTCTGATATATCCCTCACCCCTCGCTATAACGCTCAGATATATCCCACACCACTCACTGTAACACTCTGATATATCCCACACTCCTCACTGTAACAGTCTGATATATCCCAGACCCCTCACTGTAAAACTCTGATATATCCCACACCCTTCACTGTAACAGTCTGATATAACCCACACCCCTCACTGTAACACTCTGATATATCCCACACCCCTCACTGTAACACTCTGATATATCCCACACCCCTCACTGCAACAGTCTGATATAACCCACCCCCCTCACTGCAACAGTCTTATATATCCCACCCCCCTCACTGTAACAGTCTGATATATCCCACACCCCTCACTGTAACACTCTGATATATCCCACACCCCTCACTGTAACAGTCTGATATATCCCACACCCCTCACTTTATCACTCTGATATATCCCACACCCCTCACCGTAACACTCTGATATATCCCACACCCCTCACTGTATCACTCTGATATATCCCACACCCCTCACTGTAACACTGATATATCCCACACCCCTCACTGTAACACTCTGATATATCCCACACCCCTCACTGTAACACTCTGATATATCCCGCACCCCTCACTGTAACACTCTGATATATCCCGCACCCCTCACTGTAACACTCGGACATATCCCACACCCCTCACTGTAACACTCTGATATATCCCACACCCCTCACTGTAACACTCTGATATATCCCGCACCCCTCACTGTAACACTCTGACATATCCCACACCCCTCACTGTAACACTCTGATATATCCCACACTCCTCACTGTAACACTCTGATATATCCCACACCCCTCACTGTAACACTCTGATATATCCCACACCCCTCACTGTAACACTCTGATATATCCCACACTCCTCACTGTAACACTCTGATATACCCCACATCTCTCACTGTAACACTCTGATATATCCCAAACCCCTCACTATAACACTCTGAAATATCCCACACTCCTCACTGTAACACTCTGATATATCCCACACCCCTCATTGTAACACTCTGATATATCCCACACCCCTCACTGTCACACTCTGATATATCCCACACCACTCACTGTAACACTCTGATATATCCCACACCCCTCACTTTTACACTCTGATATATCCCACACCACTCACTGTAACACTCTGATATATCCCACACCCCTCACTTTTACACTCTGATATACCCCACACCTCTCACTGTAACACTCTGATATATCCCACACTCCTCACTGTAACACTCTGATATACCCCACACCCCTCACTGTAACACTCTAATATATCCCACACCCCTCACTGGAACACTCTGATATATCCCACACCCCTCACTGTAACACTCTGATATACCCCACACCCCTCACTGTAACACTCTGATATATCCCACACCCCTCACTGTATCACTCTGATATATCCCACAACCCTCACTGTAACACTGATATATCCCACTCGCCTCACTGTAACACTCTGATATATCCCACACCTCTCACTGTAACACTCTGATATACCCCACACCCCTCACTGTAACACTCTGATATATCCCACACCCCTCACTGTAACACTCTGATATATCCCACACGCCTCACTGTAACACTCTGATAAATCTCACACCCCTCACTGTAACACTCTGATAAACCCCACACCCCTCACTGTAACACTCTGATATATCCCACACCCCTCACTGTAACACTCTGATATATCCCACATCCCTCACTGTATCACTCTGATATATCCCACACCCCTCACTGTAACACTCTGATATATGCCACACCCCTCACTGTAACACTCTGATATATCCCACACCCCTCACTGTAACACACTGACATATCCCACACCCCTCACTGCAACAATCTGTTATATCCCACACCCCTCACTGTAACACTCTGATATATCCCACACCCCTCACTGTATCACTCTGATATATCCCACACCCCTCACTGTAACACTCTGATATATCCCACACCCCTCACTGTAACAATCTGATCTATCCCACACCCCTCACGTTAACACTCTGACATATCCCACACCCCTCACTGTAACACTCTGATATATCCCACACATCTCACTGTAACACTCTGATATATCCCACACCCCTCACTGTAACACTCTGACATATCCCACACCCCTCACTGTAACAGTCTGATATATCCCACACCCCTCACTGTAACACTCTGACATATCCCACACCCCTCACTGTAACACTCTGATAAATCCCACACTCCTCACTGTAACACTCTGATATATCCCACACCCCTCACTGTAACACTCTGATATATCCCACACCCCTCACTGTAACACTCTGATATATCCCACACTCCTCACTGTAACACTCTGATATACCCCACATCTCTCACTGTAACACTCTGATATATCCCAAACCCCTCACTGTAACACTCTGAAATATCCCACACTCCTCACTGTAACACTCTGATATATCCCTCACCCCTCACTATAAAACTCTGATATATCCCACACCCTTCACTGTAACAGTCTGATATAACCCACACCCCTCACTGTAACGCTCAGATATATCCCAGACTCCTCACTGTAACACACTGAAAAATCCCGACACTCCCTAATGTCACACTCTGATATATCCCACACCCCTCACTGTAACACTCTGATATATCCCTCACCCCTCGCTATAACGCTCAGATATATCCCACACCACTCACTGTAACACTCTGATATATCCCACACTCCTCACTGTAACAGTCTGATATATCCCACACCCCTCACTGTAAAACTCTGATATATCCCACACCCTTCACTGTAACAGTCTGATATAACCCACACCCCTCACTGTAACACTCTGATATATCCCACACCCCTCACTGTAACACTCTGATATATCCCACACCCCTCACTGCAACAGTCTGATATAACCCACCCCCCTCACTGCAACAGTCTTATATATCCCACCCCCCTCACTGTAACAGTCTGATATATCCCACACCCCTCACTGTAACACTCTGATATATCCCACACCCCTCACTGTAACAGTCTGATATATCCCACACCCCTCACTTTATCACTCTGATATATCCCACACCCCTCACCGTAACACTCTGATATATCCCACACCCCTCACTGTATCACTCTGATATATCCCACACCCCTCACTGTAACACTCTGATATATCCCCCCCCCCCTCACTGTAACACTCTGATATAACCCACACCCCTCACTGTAACACTCTGATATATCCCACACCCCTCACTGTAACACTCTGATATATCCCACACTCCTCACTGTAGCACTCTGATATATCCCGCACCCCTCACTGTAACACTCTGATATATCCCACACCCCTCACTGTAACACTCTGATATATCCCACACCCCTCACTGTAACACTCTGATATATCCCACACCCCTCACTGGCACACTCTGATATCACCCACACCCCTCACTGTAACACTATGATATATCCCACACTCCTCACTGTAGCACTCTGATATATCCCGCACCCCTCACTGTAACACTCTGATATATCCCACACCCCTCACTGTAACACTCTGATATATCCCACACCCCTCACTGTAACACTCTGATATATCCCACACCCCTCACTGTAACACTCTGATATATCCCACACCCCTCACTGTAACACTCTGATATATCCCTCACCCCTCGCTATAACGCTCAGATATATCCCACACCACTCACTGTAACACTCTGATATATCCCACACTCCTCACTGTAACAGTCTGATATATCCCAGACCCCTCACTGTAAAACTCTGATATATCCCACACCCTTCACTGTAACAGTCTGATATAACCCACACCCCTCACTGTAACACTCTGATATATCCCACACCCCTCACTGTAACACTCTGATATATCCCACACCCCTCACTGCAACAGTCTGATATAACCCACCCCCCTCACTGCAACAGTCTTATATATCCCACCCCCCTCACTGTAACAGTCTGATATATCCCACACCCCTCACTGTAACACTCTGATATATCCCACACCCCTCACTGTAACAGTCTGATATATCCCACACCCCTCACTTTATCACTCTGATATATCCCACACCCCTCACCGTAACACTCTGATATATCCCACACCCCTCACTGTATCACTCTGATATATCCCACACCCCTCACTGTAACACTGATATATCCCACACCCCTCACTGTAACACTCTGATATATCCCACACCCCTCACTGTAACACTCTGATATATCCCGCACCCCTCACTGTAACACTCTGATATATCCCGCACCCCTCACTGTAACACTCGGACATATCCCACACCCCTCACTGTAACACTCTGATATATCCCACACCCCTCACTGTAACACTCTGATATATCCCGCACCCCTCACTGTAACACTCTGATATATCCCGCACCCCTCACTGTAACACTCGGACATATCCCACACCCCTCACTGTAACACTCTGATATATCCCCCCCCCCTCACTGGAACACTCTGATATATCCCGCACTCCTCACAGTAACACTCTGATATATCCCACACCCCTCACTGTAACACTCTGATATATCCCACACCCCTCACTGTAACACTCTGATATATCCCGCACCCCTCACTGTAACACTCTGATATATCCCACACCCCTCACTGTAACACTCTGATATAACCCACACCCCTCACTGTAACACTCTGATATATCCCACACCCCTCACTGTAACACTCTGATATATCCCACACTCCTCACTGTAGCACTCTGATATATCCCGCACCCCTCACTGTAACACTCTGATATATCCCACACCCCTCACTGTAACACTCTGATATATCCCACACCCCTCACTGTAACACTCTGATATATCCCACACCCCTCACTGGAACACTCTGATATCACCCACACCCCTCACTGTAACACTCTGATATATCCCACACTCCTCACTGTAGCACTCTGATATATCCCGCACCCCTCACTGTAACACTCTGATATATCCCACACCCCTCACTGTAACACTCTGATATATCCCACACCCCTCACTGTAACACTCTGATATATCCCACACCCCTCACTGTAACACTCTGATATATCCCACACCCCTCACTGTAACACTCTGATATATCCCACACTCCTCACTGTAGCACTCTGATATAACCCGCACCCCTCACTGTAACACTCTGATATATCCCACACCCCTCACTGTAACACTCTGATATATCCCACACCCCTCACTGTAACACTCTGATATATCCCACACCCCTCACTGTAACACTCTGATATAACCCACACCCCTCACTGTAACACTCTGATATATCCCACACCCCTCACTGTAACACTCTGATATATCCCACACTCCTCACTGTAGCACTCTGATATATCCCGCACCCCTCACTGTAACACTCTGATATATCCCACACCCCTCACTGTAACACTCTGATATAACCCACACCCCTCACTGTAACACTCTGATATATCCCACACCCCTCACTGTAACATTCTGATATATCCCACACCCCTCACTGTAACACTTTTTCATATCCCACACCCCACACTGTAACACTCTGATATATCCCACATTCCTCACTGTAACACTCTGATATATCCCGCACCCCTCACTGTAACACTCTGATATATCCCACACCCCTCACTGTAACACTCTGATATATCCCACACCCCTCACTGCAACACTTTGATATATCCCACACCCCTCACTGTAACACTCTGATATCTCCCACACTCCTCACTGTAACACTCTGATATATCTCACACCCCTCACTGTAACACTCTGATATATCCCACACTCCTCACTGTAACACTCTGATATATCCCACACCCCCAACTGTAACACTCTGATATATCCCACACTCCTCACTGTAACACTCTGATATATCCCACACCCCTCACTGCAACACTTTGATATATCCCACACCCCTCACTGTAACACTCTGATATCTCCCACACCCCTCACTGTAACACTCTGATATACCCCACACCCCTCACTGTAACACTCTGATATATCCCACACCCCTCACTGTATCACTCTGATATATCCCACAACCCTCACTGTAACACTGATATATCCCCCTCGCCTCACTGTAACACTCTGATATATCCCACACCCCTCACTGTAACACTCTGATATACCCCACACCCCTCACTGTAACACTCTGATATATCCCACACCCCTCACTGTAACACTCTGATATATCCCACACGCCTCACTGTAACACTCTGATATATCTCACACCCCTCACTGTAACACTCTGATAAACCCCACACCCCTCACTGTAACACTCTGATATATCCCACACCCCTCACTGTAACACTCTGATATATCCCACATCCCTCAATGTATCACTCTGATATATCCCACACCCCTCACTGTAACACACTGATATATGCCACACCCCTCACTGTAACTCTCTGATATATCCCAAGCACCTCACTGTAACACTCTGATATATCCCACATCCCTCACTGTAACATTCTGATATATCCCACACCCCTCACTGTAACACTTTGATATATCCCACACCCCTCACTGTAACACTCTGATATGTCCCACAACCCTCACTGTAACACTTTGATATATCCCACACTCCTCACTGTAACAATTTGATATATCCCATACTCCTCACTGTAACACTCTAATATATCCCACACTCCTCACTGTAACACTGATATATCCCACACCCCTCACTGTAACACTCTGATATGTCCAACACTCCTCACTGTATCACTCTGATATATCCCACACCCCTCACTGTAACACTCTGATATATCCCACACCCCTCACTGTAACACTCTGATATATCCCACACCCCTCACTGTAACACTCTGATATATCCCACACTCCTCACTGTAGCACTCTGATATATCCCGCACCCCTCACTGTAACACTCTGATATATCCCACACCCCTCACTGTAACACTCTGATATATCCCACACCCCTCACTGTAACACTCTGATATATCCCACACCCCTCACTGTAACACTCTGATATATCCCACACCCCTCACTGTAACACTCTGATATATCCCACACTCCTCACTGTAGCACTCTGATATATCCCGCACCCCTCACTGTAACACTCTGATATGTCCCGCACCCCTCACTGTAACACTCTGATATATCCCACACCCCTCACTGTAACACTCTGATATATCCCACACCCCTCACTGCAACACTTTGATATATCCCACACCCCTCACTGTAGCACTCTGATATCTCCCACACTCCTCACTGTAACACTCTGATATATCTCACACCCCTCACTGTAACACTCTGATATATCTCACACTCCTCACTGTAACACTCTGATATATCCCACACCCCCAACTGTAACACTCTGATATATCCCACACTCCTCACTGTAACACTCTGATATATCCCACACCCCTCACTGCAACACTTTGATATATCCCACACCCCTCACTGTAACACTCTGATATCTCCCACACTCCTCACTGTAACACTCTGATATACCCCACACCCCTCACTGTAACACTCTGATATATCCCACACCCCTCACTGTATCACTCTGATATATCCCACTCGCCTCACTGTAACACTCTGATATATCCCACACCCCTCACTGTTACACTCTGATATACCCCACACCCCTCACTGTAACACTCTGATATATCCCACACCCCTCACTTTAACACTCTGATATATCCCACACGCCTCACTGTAACACTCTGATATATCTCACACCCCTCACTGTAACACTCTGATAAACCCCACACCCCTCACTGTAACACTCTGATATATCCCACACCCCTCACTGTAACACTCTGATATATCCCACACCCCTCACTGTAACACACTGACATATCCCACACCCCTCACTGCAACACTCTGATATATCCCACACCCCTCACTGTAACACTCTGATATATCCCACACCCATCACTGTATCACTCTGATATATCCCACACCCCTCACTGTAACAATCTGATATATCCCACACCCCTCACGTTAACACTCTGACATATCCCACACCCTTCACTGTAACACTCTGATATATCCCACATACCTCACTGTAACACTCTGATATATCCCACACCCCTCACTGTAACACTCTGACATATCCCACACCCCTCACTGTAACAGTCTGAAATATCCCACACCCCTCACTGTAACACTCTGACATATCCCACATCCCTCACTGTAACACTCTGATATATCCCGCACCCCTCACTGTAACACTCTGATATATCCCACACCCCTCACTGTAACACTCTGATATATCCCACACCCCTCACTGCAACACTTTGATATATCCCACACCCCTCACTGTAACACTCTGATATCTCCCACACTCCTCACTGTAACACTCAGATATATCTCACACCCCTCACTGTAACACTCTGATATATCCCACACTCCTCACTGTAACACTCTGATATATCCCACACCCCCAACTGTAACACTCTGATATATCCCACACTCCTCACTGTAACACTCTGATATATCCCACACCCCTCACTGCAACACTTTGATATATCCCACACCCCTCAGTGTAACACTCTGATATCTCCCACACTCCTCACTGTAACACTCTGATATATCCCACACCCCTCACTGTAACACTCTGATATATCCCACACCCCTCACTGCAACACTCTGATATATCCCACACTCCTCACTGTAACACTCTGATATATCCCACACCCCTCACTGTAACACTCTGATATATCCCACACCCCTCACTGTAACATTCTGATATATCCCACACCCCTCACTGTAACACTTTTTCATATCCCACACCCCACACTGTAACACTCTGATATATCCCACATTCCTCACTGTAACACTCTGATATATCCCACATCCCTCACTGTAACACTCTGATATATCCCGCACCCCTCACTGTAACACTCTGATATATCCCACACCCCTCACTGTAACACTCTGATATATCCCACACCCCTCACTGCAACACTTTGATATATCCCACACCCCTCACTGTAACACTCTGATATCTCCCACACTCCTCACTGTAACACTCAGATATATCTCACACCCCTCACTGTAACACTCTGATATATCCCACACTCCTCACTGTAACACTCTGATATATCCCACACCCCCAACTGTAACACTCTGATATATCCCACACTCCTCACTGTAACACTCTGATATATCCCACACCCCTCAGTGTAACACACTGATATCTCCCACACTCCTCACTGTAACACTCTGATATATCCCACACCCCTCACTGTAACACTCTGATATATCCCACACCCCTCACTGCAACACTCTGATATATCCCACACTCCTCACTGTAACACTCTGATATACCCCACACCCCTCACTGTAACACTCTAATATATCCCACACCCCTCACTGGAACACTCTGATATATCCCACACCCCTCACTGTAACACTCTGATATACCCCACACCCCTCACTGTAACAGTCTGATATAACCCACACCCCTCACTGTAACACTCTGATATATCCCACACCCCTCACTGTAACACTCTGATATATCCCACACCCCTCACTGCAACAGTCTGATATAACCCACCCCCCTCACTGCAACAGTCTTATATATCCCACCCCCCTCACTGTAACAGTCTGATATATCCCACACCCCTCACTGTAACACTCTGATATATCCCACACCCCTCACTGTAACAGTCTGATATATCCCACACCCCTCACTTTATCACTCTGATATATCCCACACCCCTCACCGTAACACTCTGATATATCCCACACCCCTCACTGTATCACTCTGATATATCCCACACCCCTCACTGTAACACTGATATATCCCACACCCCTCACTGTAACACTCTGATATATCCCACACCCCTCACTGTAACACTCTGATATATACCGCACCCCTCACTGTAACACTCTGATATATCCCGCACCCCTCACTGTAACACTCGGACATATCCCACACCCCTCACTGTAACACTCTGATATATCCCACACCCCTCACTGTAACACTCTGATATATCCCGCACCCCTCACTGTAACACTCTGATATATCCCGCACCCCTCACTGTAACACTCGGACATATCCCACACCCCTCACTGTAACACTCTGATATATCCCCCCCCCTCACTGGAACACTCTGATATATCCCGCACTCCTCACAGTAACACTCTGATATATCCCACACCCCTCACTGTAACACTCTGATATATCCCACACCCCTCACTGTAACACTCTGATATATCCCGCACCCCTCACTGTAACACTCTGATATATCCCACACCCCTCACTGTAACACTCTGATATAACCCACACCCCTCACTGTAACACTCTGATATATCCCACACCCCTCACTGTAACACTCTGATATATCCCACACTCCTCACTGTAGCACTCTGATATATCCCGCACCCCTCACTGTAACACTCTGATATATCCCACACCCCTCACTGTAACACTCTGATATATCCCACACCCCTCACTGTAACACTCTGATATATCCCACACCCCTCACTGGAACACTCTGATATCACCCACACCCCTCACTGTAACACTCTGATATATCCCACACTCCTCACTGTAGCACTCTGATATATCCCGCACCCCTCACTGTAACACTCTGATATATCCCACACCCCTCACTGTAACACTCTGATATATCCCACACCCCTCACTGTAACACTCTGATATATCCCACACCCCTCACTGTAACACTCTGATATATCCCACACCCCTCACTGTAACACTCTGATATATCCCACACTCCTCACTGTAGCACTCTGATATAACCCGCACCCCTCACTGTAACACTCTGATATATCCCACACCCCTCACTGTAACACTCTGATATATCCCACACCCCTCACTGTAACACTCTGATATATCCCACACCCCTCACTGTAACACTCTGATATAACCCACACCCCTCACTGTAACACTCTGATATATCCCACACCCCTCACTGTAACACTCTGATATATCCCACACTCCTCACTGTAGCACTCTGATGTATCCCGCACCCCTCACTGTAACACTCTGATATATCCCACACCCCTCACTGTAACACTCTGATATAACCCACACCCCTCACTGTAACACTCTGATATATCCCACACCCCTCACTGTAACATTCTGATATATCCCACACCCCTCACTGTAACACTTTTTCATATCCCACACCCCACACTGTAACACTCTGATATATCCCACATTCCTCACTGTAACACTCTGATATATCCCGCACCCCTCACTGTAACACTCTGATATATCCCACACCCCTCACTGTAACACTCTGATATATCCCACACCCCTCACTGCAACACTTTGATATATCCCACACCCCTCACTGTAACACTCTGATATCTCCCACACTCCTCACTGTAACACTCTGATATATCTCACACCCCTCACTGTAACACTCTGATATATCCCACACTCCTCACTGTAACACTCTGATATATCCCACACCCCCAACTGTAACACTCTGATATATCCCACACTCCTCACTGTAACACTCTGATATATCCCACACCCCTCACTGCAACACTTTGATATATCCCACACCCCTCACTGTAACACTCTGATATCTCCCACACCCCTCACTGTAACACTCTGATATACCCCACACCCCTCACTGTAACACTCTGATATATCCCACACCCCTCACTGTATCACTCTGATATATCCCACAACCCTCACTGTAACACTGATATATCCCCCTCGCCTCACTGTAACACTCTGATATATCCCACACCCCTCACTGTAACACTCTGATATACCCCACACCCCTCACTGTAACACTCTGATATATCCCACACCCCTCACTGTAACACTCTGATATATCCCACACGCCTCACTGTAACACTCTGATATATCTCACACCCCTCACTGTAACACTCTGATAAACCCCACACCCCTCACTGTAACACTCTGATATATCCCACACCCCTCACTGTAACACTCTGATATATCCCACATCCCTCAATGTATCACTCTGATATATCCCACACCCCTCACTGTAACACTCTGATATATGCCACACCCCTCACTGTAACTCTCTGATATATCCCAAGCACCTCACTGTAACACTCTGATATATCCCACATCCCTCACTGTAACATTCTGATATATCCCACACCCCTCACTGTAACACTTTGATATATCCCACACCCCTCACTGTAACACTCTGATATGTCCCACAATCCTCACTGTAACACTTTGATATATCCCACACTCCTCACTGTAACAATTTGATATATCCCATACTCCTCACTGTAACACTCTAATATATCCCACACTCCTCACTGTAACACTGATATATCCCACACCCCTCACTGTAACACTCTGATATGTCCAACACTCCTCACTGTATCACTCTGATATATCCCACACCCCTCACTGTAACACTCTGATATATCCCACACCCCTCACTGTAACACTCTGATATATCCCACACCCCTCACTGTAACACTCTGATATATCCCACACTCCTCACTGTAGCACTCTGATATATCCCGCACCCCTCACTGTAACACTCTGATATATCCCACACCCCTCACTGTAACACTCTGATATATCCCACACCCCTCACTGTAACACTCTGATATATCCCACACCCCTCACTGTAACACTCTGATATATCCCACACCCCTCACTGTAACACTCTGATATATCCCACACTCCTCACTGTAGCACTCTGATATATCCCGCACCCCTCACTGTAACACTCTGATATGTCCCGCACCCCTCACTGTAACACTCTGATATATCCCACACCCCTCACTGTAACACTCTGATATATCCCACACCCCTCACTGCAACACTTTGATATATCCCACACCCCTCACTGTAGCACTCTGATATCTCCCACACTCCTCACTGTAACACTCTGATATATCTCACACCCCTCACTGTAACACTCTGATATATCTCACACTCCTCACTGTAACACACTGATATATCCCACACCCCCAACTGTAACACTCTGATATATCCCACACTCCTCACTGTAACACTCTGATATATCCCACACCCCTCACTGCAACACTTTGATATATCCCACACCCCTCACTGTAACACTCTGATATCTCCCACACTCCTCACTGTAACACTCTGATATACCCCACACCCCTCACTGTAACACTCTGATATATCCCACACCCCTCACTGTATCACTCTGATATATCCCACTCGCCTCACTGTAACACTCTGATATATCCCACACCCCTCACTGTAACACTCTGATATACCCCACACCCCTCACTGTAACAATCTGATATATCCCACACCCCTCACTGTAACACTCTGATATATCCCACACGCCTCACTGTAACACTCTGATATATCTCACACCCCTCACTGTAACACTCTGATAAACCCCACACCCCTCACTGTAACACTCTGATATATCCCACACCCCTCACTGTAACACTCTGATATATCCCACACCCCTCACTGTAACACACTGACATATCCCACACCCCTCACTGCAACACTCTGATATATCCCACACCCCTCACTGTAACACTCTGATATATCCCACACCCCTCACTGTATCACTCTGATATATCCCACACCCCTCACTGTAACAATCTGATATATCCCACACCCCTCACGTTAACACTCTGACATATCCCACACCCTTCACTGTAACACTCTGATATATCCCACATACCTCACTGTAACACTCTGATATATCCCACACCCCTCACTGTAACACTCTGACATATCCCACACCCCTCACTGTAACAGTCTGAAATATCCCACACCCCTCACTGTAACACTCTGACATATCCCACATCCCTCACTGTAACACTCTGATATATCCCGCACCTCTCACTGTAACACTCTGATATATCCCACACCCCTCACTGTAACACTCTGATATATCCCACACCCCTCACTGCAACACTTTGATATATCCCACACCCCTCACTGTAACACTCTGATATCTCCCACACTCCTCACTGTAACACTCAGATATATCTCACACCCCTCACTGTAACACTCTGATATATCCCACACTCCTCACTGTAACACTCTGATATATCCCACACCCCCAACTGTAACACTCTGATATATCCCACACTCCTCACTGTAACACTCTGATATATCCCACACCCCTCACTGCAACACTTTGATATATCCCACACCCCTCAGTGTAACACTCTGATATCTCCCACACTCCTCACTGTAACACTCTGATATATCCCACACCCCTCACTGTAACACTCTGATATCTCCCACACCCCTCACTGCAACACTCTGATATATCCCACACTCCTCACTGTAACACTCTGATATAACCCACACCCCTCACTGTAACACTCTGATATATCCCACACCCCTCACTGTAACATTCTGATATATCCCACACCCCTCACTGTAACACTTTTTCATATCCCACACCCCACACTGTAACACTCTGATATATCCCACATTCCTCACTGTAACACTCTGATATATCCCACATCCCTCACTGTAACACTCTGATATATCCCGCACCCCTCACTGTAACACTCTGATATATCCCACACCCCTCACTGTAACACTCTGATATATCCCACACCCCTCACTGCAACACTTTGATATATCCCACACCCCTCACTGTAACACTCTGATATCTCCCACACTCCTCACTGTAACACTCAGATATATCTCACACCCCTCACTGTAACACTCTGATATATCCCACACTCCTCACTGTAACACTCTGATATATCCCACACCCCCAACTGTAACACTCTGATATATCCCACACTCCTCACTGTAACACTCTGATATATCCCACACCCCTCACTGCAACACTTTGATATATCCCACACCCCTCAGTGTAACACTCTGATATCTCCCACACTCCTCACTGTAACACTCTGATATATCCCACACCCCTCACTGTAACACTCTGATATATCCCACACCCCTCACTGCAACACTCTGATATATCCCACACTCCTCACTGTAACACTCTGATATACCCCACACCCCTCACTGTAACACTCTAATATATCCCACACCCCTCACTGGAACACTCTGATATATCCCACACCCCTCACTGTAACACTCTGATATACCCCACACCCCTCACTGTAACAGTCTGATATAACCCACACCCCTCACTGTAACACTCTGATATATCCCACACCCCTCACTGTAACACTCTGATATATCCCACACCCCTCACTGCAACAGTTTGATATAACCCACCCCCCTCACTGCAACAGTCTTATATATCCCACCCCCCTCACTGTAACAGTCTGATATATCCCACACCCCTCACTGTAACACTCTGATATATCCCACACCCCTCACTGTAACAGTCTGATATATCCCACACCCCTCACTTTATCACTCTGATATATCCCACACCCCTCACCGTAACACTCTGATATATCCCACACCCCTCACTGTATCACTCTGATATATCCCACACCCCTCACTGTAACACTGATATATCCCACACCCCTCACTGTAACACTCTGATATATCCCACACCCCTCACTGCAACACTCTGATATATCCCGCACCCCTCACTGTAACACTCTGATATATCCCGCACCCCTCACTGTAACACTCGGACATATCCCACACCCCTCACTGTAACACTCTGATATATCCCACACCCCTCACTGTAACACTCTGATATATCCCGCACCCCTCACTGTAACACTCTGATATATCCCGCACCCCTCACTGTAACACTCGGACATATCCCACACCCCTCACTGTAACACTCTGATATATCCCCCCCCCCTCACTGGAACACTCTGATATATCCCGCACTCCTCACAGTAACACTCTGATATATCCCACACCCCTCACTGTAACACTCTGATATATCCCACACCCCTCACTGTAACACTCTGATATATCCCGCACCCCTCACTGTAACACTCTGATATATCCCACACCCCTCACTGTAACACTCTGATATAACCCACACCCCTCACTGTAACACTCTGATATATCCCACACCCCTCACTGTAACACTCTGATATATCCCACACTCCTCACTGTAGCACTCTGATATATCCCGCACCCCTCACTGTAACACTCTGATATATCCCACACCCCTCACTGTAACACTCTGATATATCCCACACCCCTCACTGTAACACTCTGATATATCCCACACCCCTCACTGGAACACTCTGATATCACCCACACCCCTCACTGTAGCACTCTGATATATCCCACACTCCTCACTGTAGCACTCTGATATATCCCGCACCCCTCACTGTAACACTCTGATATATCCCACACCCCTCACTGTAACACTCTGATATATCCCACACCCCTCACTGTAACACTCTGATATATCCCACACCCCTCACTGTAACACTCTGATATATCCCACACCCCTCACTGTAACACTCTGATATATCCCACACTCCTCACTGTAGCACTCTGATATAACCCGCACCCCTCACTGTAACACTCTGATATATCCCACACCCCTCACTGTAACACTCTGATATATCCCACACCCCTCACTGTAACACTCTGATATATCCCACACCCCTCACTGTAACACTCTGATATATCCCACACCCCTCACTGTAACACTCTGATATAACCCACACCCCTCACTGTAACACTCTGATATATCCCACACCCCTCACTGTAACATTCTGATATATCCCACACCCCTCACTGTAACACTTTTTCATATCCCACACCCCACACTGTAACACTCTGATATATCCCACATTCCTCACTGTAACACTCTGATATATCCCGCACCCCTCACTGTAACACTCTGATATATCCCACACCCCTCACTGTAACACTCTGATATATCCCACACCCCTCACTGCAACACTTTGATATATCCCACACCCCTCACTGTAACACTCTGATATCTCCCACACTCCTCACTGTAACACTCTGATATATCTCACACCCCTCACTGTAACACTCTGATATATCCCACACTCCTCACTGTAACACTCTGATATATCCCACACCCCCAACTGTAACACTCTGATATATCCCACACTCCTCACTGTAACACTCTGATATATCCCACACCCCTCACTGCAACACTTTGATATATCCCACACCCCTCACTGTAACACTCTGATATCTCCCACACCCCTCACTGTAACACTCTGATATACCCCACACCCCTCACTGTAACACTCTGATATATCCCACACCCCTCACTGTATCACTCTGATATATCCCACAACCCTCACTGTAACACGGATATATCCCCCTCGCCTCACTGTAACACTCTGATATATCCCACACCCCTCACTGTAACACTCTGATATACCCCACACCCCTCACTGTAACACTCTGATATATCCCACACCCCTCACTGTAACACTCTGATATATCCCACACGCCTCACTGTAACACTCTGATATATCTCACACCCCTCACTGTAACACTCTGATAAACCCCACACCCCTCACTGTAACACTCTGATATATCCCACACCCCTCACTGTAACACTCTGATATATCCCACATCCCTCAATGTATCACTCTGATATATCCCACACCCCTCACTGTAACACTCTGATATATGCCACACCCCTCACTGTAACTCTCTGATATATCCCAAGCACCTCACTGTAACACTCTGATATATCCCACATCCCTCACTGTAACATTCTGATATATCCCACACCCCTCACTGTAACACTTTGATATATCCCACACCCCTCACTGTAACACTCTGATATGTCCCACAACCCTCACTGTAACACTTTGATATATCCCACACTCCTCACTGTAACAATTTGATATATCCCATACTCCTCACTGTAACACTCTAATATATCCCACACTCCTCACTGTAACACTGATATATCCCACACCCCTCACTGTAACACTCTGATATGTCCAACACTCCTCACTGTATCACTCTGATATATCCCACACCCCTCACTGTAACACTCTGATATATCCCACACCCCTCACTGTAACACTCTGATATATCCCACACCCCTCACTGTAACACTCTGATATATCCCACACTCCTCACTGTAGCACTCTGATATATCCCGCACCCCTCACTGTAACACTCTGATATATCCCACACCCCTCACTGTAACACTCTGATATATCCCACACCCCTCACTGTAACACTCTGATATATCCCACACCCCTCACTGTAACACTCTGATATATCCCACACCCCTCACTGTAACACTCTGATATATCCCACACTCCTCACTGTAGCACTCTGATATATCCCGCACCCCTCACTGTAACACTCTGATATGTCCCGCACCCCTCACTGTAACACTCTGATATATCCCACACCCCTCACTGTAACACTCTGATATATCCCACACCCCTCACTGCAACACTTTGATATATCCCACACCCCTCACTGTAGCACTCTGATATCTCCCACACTCCTCACTGTAACACTCTGATATATCTCACACCCCTCACTGTAACACTCTGATATATCTCACACTCCTCACTGTAACACTCTGATATATCCCACACCCCCAACTGTAACACTCTGATATATCCCACACTCCTCACTGTAACACTCTGATATATCCCACACCCCTCACTGCAACACTTTGATATATCCCACACCCCTCACTGTAACACTCTGATATCTCCCACACTCCTCACTGTAACACTCTGATATACCCCACACCCCTCACTGTAACACTCTGATATATCCCACACCCCTCACTGTATCACTCTGATATATCCCACTCGCCTCACTGTAACACTCTGATATATCCCACACCCCTCACTGTAACACTCTGATATACCCCACACCCCTCACTGTAACACTCTGATATATCCCACACCCCTCACTGTAACAATCTGATATATCCCACACGCCTCACTGTAACACTCTGATATATCTCACACCCCTCACTGTAACACTCTGATAAACCCCACACCCCTCACTGTAACACTCTGATATATCCCACACCCCTCACTGTAACACTCTGATATATCCCACACCCCTCACTGTAACACACTGACATATCCCACACCCCTCACTGCAACACTCTGATATATCCCACACCCCTCACTGTAACACTCTGATATATCCCACACCCCTCACTGTATCACTCTGATATATCCCACACCCCTCACTGTAACAATCTGATATATCCCACACCCCTCACGTTAACACTCTGACATATCCCACACCCTTCACTGTAACACTCTGATATATCCCACATACCTCACTGTAACACTCTGATATATCCCACACCCCTCACTGTAACACTCTGACATATCCCACACCCCTCACTGTAACAGTCTGAAATATCCCACACCCCTCACTGTAACACTCTGACATATCCCACATCCCTCACTGTAACACTCTGATATATCCCGCACCCCTCACTGTAACACTCTGATATATCCCACACCCCTCACTGTAACACTCTGATATATCCCACACCCCTCACTGCAACACTTTGATATATCCCACACCCCTCACTGTAACACTCTGATATCTCCCACACTCCTCACTGTAACACTCAGATATATCTCACACCCCTCACTGTAACACTCTGATATATCCCACACTCCTCACTGTAACACTCTGATATATCCCACACCCCCAACTGTAACACTCTGATATATCCCACACTCCTCACTGTAACACTCTGATATATCCCACACCCCTCACTGCAACACTTTGATATATCCCACACCCCTCAGTGTAACACTCTGATATCTCCCACACTCCTCACTGTAACACTCTGATATATCCCACACCCCTCACTGTAACACTCTGATATATCCCACACCCCTCACTGCAACACTCTGATATATCCCACACTCCTCACTGTAACACTCTGATATACCCCACACCCCTCACTGTAACACTCTAATATATCCCACACCCCTCACTGGAACACTCTGATATATCCCACACCCCTCACTGTAACACTCTGATATACCCCACACCCCTCACTGTAACACTCTGATATATCCCACACCCCTCACTGTATCACTCTGATATATCCCACAACCCTCACTGTAACACTGATATATCCCACTCGCCTCACTGTAACACTCTGATATATCCCACACCCCTCACTGTAACACTCTGATATACCCCACACCCCTCACTGTAACACTCTGATATATCCCACACCCCTCACTGTAACACTCTGATATATCCCACACGCCTCACTGTAACACTTTGATATATCCCACACCCCTCACTGTAACACTCTGATATCTCCCACACCCCTCACTGTAACACTCTGATATACCCCACACCCCTCACTGTAACACTCTGATATATCCCACACCCCTCACTGTATCACTCTGATATATCCCACAACCCTCACTGTAACACTGATATATCCCACTCGCCTCACTGTAACACTCTGATATATCCCACACCCCTCACTGTAACACTCTGATATACCCCACACCCCTCACTGTAACACTCTGATATATCCCACACCCCTCACTGTAACACTCTGATATATCCCACACGCCTCACTGTAACACTCTGATATATCTCACACCCCTCACTGTAACACTCTGATAAACCCCACACCCCTCACTGTAACACTCTGATATATCCCACACCCCTCACTGTAACACTCTGATATATCCCACATCCCTCAATGTATCACTCTGATATATCCCACACCCCTCACTGTAACACTCTGATATATGCCACACCCCTCACTGTAACTCTCTGATATATCCCAAGCACCTCACTGTAACACTCTGATATATCCCACACCCCTCACTGTAACATTCTGATATATCCCACACCCCTCACTGTAACACTTTGATATATCCCACACCCCTCACTGTAACACTCTGATATGTCCCACAACCCTCACTGTAACACTTTGATATATCCCACACCCCTCACTGTAACACTCTGATATGTCCCACAACCCTCACTGTAACACTTTGATATATCCCACACTCCTCACTGTAACAATTTGATATATCCCACACTCCTCACTGTAACACACTGACATATCCCACACCCCTCACTGCAACACTCTGATATATCCCACACCCCTCACTGTAACACTCTGATATATCCCACACCCCTCACTGTATCACTCTGATATATCCCACACCCCTCACTGTAACAATCTGATATATCCCACACCCCTCACGTTAACACTCTGACATATCCCACACCCTTCACTGTAACACTCTGATATATCCCACATACCTCACTGTAACACTCTGATATATCCCACACCCCTCACTGTAACACTCTGACATATCCCACACCCCTCACTGTAAGAGTCTGAAATATCCCACACCCCTCACTGTAACACTCTGACATATCCCACATCCCTCACTGTAACACTCTGATATATCCCGCACCCCTCACTGTAACACTCTGATATATCCCACACCCCTCACTGTAACACTCTGATATATCCCACACCCCTCACTGCAACACTTTGATATATCCCACACCCCTCACTGTAACACTCTGATATCTCCCACACTCCTCACTGTAACACTCAGATATATCTCACACCCCTCACTGTAACACTCTGATATATCCCACACTCCTCACTGTAACACTCTGATATATCCCACACCCCCAACTGTAACACTCTGATATATCCCACACTCCTCACTGTAACACTCTGATATATCCCACACCCCTCACTGCAACACTTTGATATATCCCACACCCCTCAGTGTAACACTCT
The DNA here is from genome assembly GCF_036365525.1 of Heterodontus francisci. Lineage (NCBI taxonomy): Eukaryota > Metazoa > Chordata > Chondrichthyes > Heterodontiformes > Heterodontidae > Heterodontus > Heterodontus francisci. The sequence continues at coordinate 25,441 of NW_027141328.1, forward strand.
GATATCTCCCACACTCCTCACTGTAACACTCTGATATATCCCACACCCCTCACTGTAACACTCTGATATATCCCACACCCCTCACTGCAACACTCTGATATATCCCACACTCCTCACTGTAACACTCTGATATACCCCACACCCCTCACTGTAACACTCTAATATATCCCACACCCCTCACTGGAACACTCTGATATATCCCACACCCCTCACTGTAACACTCTGATATACCCCACACCCCTCACTGTAACACTCTGATATATCCCACACCCCTCACTGTATCACTCTGATATATCCCACAACCCTCACTGTAACACTGATATATCCCACTCGCCTCACTGTAACACTCTGATATATCCCACACCCCTCACTGTAACACTCTGATATACCCCACACCCCTCACTGTAACACTCTGATATATCCCACACCCCTCACTGTAACACTCTGATATATCCCACACGCCTCACTGTAACACTTTGATATATCCCACACCCCTCACTGTAACACTCTGATATCTCCCACACCCCTCACTGTAACACTCTGATATACCCCACACCCCTCACTGTAACACTCTGATATATCCCACACCCCTCACTGTATCACTCTGATATATCCCACAACCCTCACTGTAACACTGATATATCCCACTCGCCTCACTGTAACACTCTGATATATCCCACACCCCTCACTGTAACACTCTGATATACCCCACACCCCTCACTGTAACACTCTGATATATCCCACACCCCTCACTGTAACACTCTGATATATCCCACACGCCTCACTGTAACACTCTGATATATCTCACACCCCTCACTGTAACACTCTGATAAACCCCACACCCCTCACTGTAACACTCTGATATATCCCACACCCCTCACTGTAACACTTTGATATATCCCACACTCCTCACTGTAACAATTTGATATATCCCACACTCCTCACTGTAACACTCTAATATATCCCACACTCCTAACTGTAACACTGATATATCCCACACCCCTCACTGTAACACTCTGATATGTCCAACACTCCTCACTGTAACACTCTGATATATCCCACACCCCTCACTGTAACACTCTGATATATCCCACACCCCTCACTGTAACACTCTGATATATCCCACACCCCTCACTGTTACACTCTGATATATCCCACACTCCTCACTGTAGCACTCTGATATATCCCGCACCCCTCACTGTAACACTCTGATATATCCCACACCCCTCACTGTAACACTCTGATATACCCCACACCCCTCACTGTAACACTCTGATATATCCCACACCCCTCACTGTAACACTCTGATATATCCCACACGCCTCACTGTAACACTCTGATATATCTCACACCCCTCACTGTAACACTCTGATAAACCCCACACCCCTCACTGTAACACTCTGATATATCCCACACCCCTCACTGTAACACTCTGATATATCCCACATCCCTCAATGTATCACTCTGATATATCCCACACCCCTCACTGTAACACTCTGATATATGCCACACCCCTCACTGTAACTCTCTGATATATCCCAAGCACCTCACTGTAACACTCTGATATATCCCACACCCCTCACTGTAACATTCTGATATATCCCACACCCCTCACTGTAACACTTTGATATATCCCACACCCCTCACTGTAACACTCTGATATGTCCCACAACCCTCACTGTAACACTTTGATATATCCCACACCCCTCACTGTAACACTCTGATATGTCCCACAACCCTCACTGTAACACTTTGATATATCCCACACTCCTCACTGTAACAATTTGATATATCCCACACTCCTCACTGTAACACACTGACATATCCCACACCCCTCACTGCAACACTCTGATATATCCCACACCCCTCACTGTAACACTCTGATATATCCCACACCCCTCACTGTATCACTCTGATATATCCCACACCCCTCACTGTAACAATCTGATATATCCCACACCCCTCACGTTAACACTCTGACATATCCCACACCCTTCACTGTAACACTCTGATATATCCCACATACCTCACTGTAACACTCTGATATATCCCACACCCCTCACTGTAACACTCTGACATATCCCACACCCCTCACTGTAACAGTCTGAAATATCCCACACCCCTCACTGTAACACTCTGACATATCCCACATCCCTCACTGTAACACTCTGATATATCCCGCACCCCTCACTGTAACACTCTGATATATCCCACACCCCTCACTGTAACACTCTGATATATCCCACACCCCTCACTGCAACACTTTGATATATCCCACACCCCTCACTGTAACACTCTGATATCTCCCACACTCCTCACTGTAACACTCAGATATATCTCACACCCCTCACTGTAACACTCTGATATATCCCACACTCCTCACTGTAACACTCTGATATATCCCACACCCCCAACTGTAACACTCTGATATATCCCACACTCCTCACTGTAACACTCTGATATATCCCACACCCCTCACTGTAACACTCTGATATATCCCACATCCCTCAATGTATCACTCTGATATATCCCACACCCCTCACTGTAACACTCTGATATATGCCACACCCCTCACTGTAACTCTCTGATATATCCCAAGCACCTCACTGTAACACTCTGATATATCCCACACCCCTCACTGTAACATTCTGATATATCCCACACCCCTCACTGTGACACTTTGATATATCCCACACCCCTCACTGTAACACTCTGATATGTCCCACAACCCTCACTGTAACACTTTGATATATCCCACACCCCTCACTGTAACACTCTGATATGTCCCACAACCCTCACTGTAACACTTTGATATATCCCACACTCCTCACTGTAACAATTTGATATATCCCACACTCCTCACTGTAACACACTGACATATCCCACACCCCTCACTGCAACACTCTGATATATCCCACACCCCTCACTGTAACACTCTGATATATCCCACACCCCTCACTGTATCACTCTGATATATCCCACACCCCTCACTGTAACAATCTGATATATCCCACACCCCTCACGTTAACACTCTGACATATCCCACACCCTTCACTGTAACACTCTGATATATCCCACATACCTCACTGTAACACTCTGATATATCCCACACCCCTCACTGTAACACTCTGACATATCCCACACCCCTCACTGTAACAGTCTGAAATATCCCACACCCCTCACTGTAACACTCTGACATATCCCACATCCCTCACTGTAACAATCTGATATATCCCGCACCCCTCACTGTAACACTCTGATATATCCCACACCCCTCACTGTAACACTCTGATATATCCCACACCCCTCACTGCAACACTTTGATATATCCCACACCCCTCACTGTAACACTCTGATATCTCCCACACTCCTCACTGTAACACTCAGATATATCTCACACCCCTCACTGTAACACTCTGATATATCCCACACTCCTCACTGTAACACTCTGATATATCCCACACCCCCAACTGTAACACTCTGATATATCCCACACTCCTCACTGTAACACTCTGATATATCCCACACCCCTCACTGCAACACTTTGATATATCCCACACCCCTCAGTGTAACACTCTGATATCTCCCACACTCCTCACTGTAACACTCTGATATATCCCACACCCCTCACTGTAACACTCTGATATATCCCACACCCCTCACTGCAACACTCTGATATATCCCACACTCCTCACTGTAACACTCTGATATACCCCACACCCCTCACTGTAACACTCTAATATATCCCACACCCCTCACTGGAACACTATGATATATCCCACACCCCTCACTGTAACACTCTGATATACCCCACACCCCTCACTGTAACACTCTGATATATCCCACACCCCTCACTGTATCACTCTGATATATCCCACAACCCTCACTGTAACACTGATATATCCCACTCGCCTCACTGTAACACTCTGATATATCCCACACCCCTCACTGTAACACTCTGATATACCCCACACCCCTCACTGTAACACTCTGATATATCCCACACCCCTCACTGTAACACTCTGATATATCCCACACGCCTCACTGTAACACTTTGATATATCCCACACCCCTCACTGTAACACTCTGATATCTCCCACACCCCTCACTGTAACACTCTGATATACCCCACACCCCTCACTGTAACACTCTGATATATCCCACACCCCTCACTGTATCACTCTGATATATCCCACAACCCTCACTGTAACACTGATATATCCCACTCGCCTCACTGTAACACTCTGATATATCCCACACCCCTCACTGTAACACTCTGATATACCCCACACCCCTCACTGTAACACTCTGATATATCCCACACCCCTCACTGTAACACTCTGATATATCCCACACGCCTCACTGTAACACTCTGATATATCTCACACCCCTCACTGTAACACTCTGATAAACCCCACACCCCTCACTGTAACACTCTGATATATCCCACACCCCTCACTGTAACACTCTGATATATCCCACATCCCTCAATGTATCACTCTGATATATCCCACACCCCTCACTGTAACACTCTGATATATGCCACACCCCTCACTGTAACTCTCTGATATATCCCAAGCACCTCACTGTAACACTCTGATATATCCCACACCCCTCACTGTAACATTCTGATATATCCCACACCCCTCACTGTAACACTTTGATATATCCCACACCCCTCACTGTAACACTCTGATATGTCCCACAACCCTCACTGTAACACTTTGATATATCCCACACTCCTCACTGTAACAATTTGATATATCCCACACTCCTCACTGTAACACTCTAATATATCCCACACTCCTAACTGTAACACTGATATATCCCACACCCCTCACTGTAACACTCTGATATGTCCAACACTCCTCACTGTAACACTCTGATATATCCCACACCCCTCACTGTAACACTCTGATATATCCCACACCCCTCACTGTAACACTCTGATATATCCCACACCCCTCACTGTTACACTCTGATATATCCCACACTCCTCACTGTAGCACTCTGATATATCCCGCACCCCTCACTGTAACACTCTGATATATCCGACACCCCTCACTGTAACACTCTGATATATCCCACACCCCTCACTGTAACACTCTGATATATCCCACACCCCTCACTGTAACACTCTGATATAACCCACACCCCTCACTGTAACACTCTGATATATCCCACACCCCTCACTGTAACACTCTGATATATCCCACACTCCTCACTGCAGCACTCTGATATATCCCGCACCCCTCACTGCAACACTCTGATATATCCCACACCCCTCACTGTAACACTCTGATATCTCCCACACTCCTCACTGTAACACTCTGATATATCTCACACCCCTCACTGTAACACTCTGATATATCTCACACTCCTCACTGTAACACTCTGATATATCCCACACCCCCAACTGTAACACTCTGATATATCCCACACTCCTCACTGTAACACTCTGATATATCCCACACCCCTCACTGCAACACTTTGATATATCCCACACCCCTCACTGTAACACTCTGATATCTCCCACACCCCTCACTGTAACACTCTGATATACCCCACACCCCTCACTGTAACACTCTGATATATCCCACACCCCTCACTGTATCACTCTGATATATCCCACTCGCCTCACTGTAACACTGATATATCCCACACCCCTCACTGTAACACTCTGATATACCCCACACCCATCACTGTAACACTCTGATATATCCCACACCCCTCACTGTAACACTCTGATATATCCCACACGCCTCACTGTAACACTCTGATATATCTCACACCCCTCACTGTAACACTCTGATAAACCCCACACCCCTCACTGTAACACTCTGATATATCCCACACCCCTCACTGTAACACTCTGATATATCCCACATCCCTCAATGTATCACTCTGATATATCCCACACCCCTCACTGTAACACTCTGATATATGCCACACCCCTCACTGTAACACTCTGATATATCCCACACCCCTCACTGTAACACACTGACATATCCCACACCCCTCACTGCAACACTCTGATATATCCCACACCCCTCACTGTAACACTCTGATATATCCCACACCCCTCACTGTAACAATCTGATATATCCCACACCCCTCACGTTAACACTCTGACATATCCCACACCCCTCACTGTAACACTCTGATATATCCCACATCCCTCACTGTAACACTCTGATATATCCCACACCCCTCACTGTAACACTCTGACATATCCCACACCCCTCACTGTAACAGTCTGAAATATCCCACACCCCTCACTGTAACACTCTGACATATCCCACATCCCTCACTGTAACACTCTGATATATCCCGCACCCCTCACTGTAACACTCTGATATATCCCACACCCCTCACTGTAACACTCTGATATATCCCACACCCCTCACTGCAACACTTTGATATATCCCACACCCCTCACTGTAACACTCTGATATCTCCCACACTCCTCACTGTAACACTCAGATATATCTCACACCCCTCACTGTAACACTCTGATATATCCCACACTCCTCACTGTAACACTCTGATATATCCCACACCCCCAACTGTAACACTCTGATATATCCCACACTCCTCACTGTAACACTCTGATATATCCCACACCCCTCACTGCAACACTTTGATATATCCCACACCCCTCACTGTAACACTCTGATATCTCCCACACTCCTCACTGTAACACTCTGATATATCCCACACCCCTCACTGTAACACTCTGATATATCCCACACCCCTCACTGCAACACTCTGATATATCCCACACTCCTCACTGTAACACTCTGATATACCCCACACCCCTCACTGTAACACTCTAATATATCCCACACCCCTCACTGGAACACTCTGATATATCCCACACCCCTCACTGTAACACTCTGATATACCCCACACCCCTCACTGTAACACTCTGATATATCCCACACCCCTCACTGTATCACTCTGATATATCCCACAACCCTCACTGTAACACTGATATATCCCACTCGCCTCACTGTAACACTCTGATATATCCCACACCCCTCACTGTAACACTCTGATATACCCCACACCCCTCACTGTAACACTCTGATATATCCCACACCCCTCACTGTAACACTCTGATATATCCCACACGCCTCACTGTAACACTCTGATATATCTCACACCCCTCACTGTAACACTCTGATAAACCCCACACCCCTCACTGTAACACTCTGATATATCCCACACCCCTCACTGTAACACTCTGATATATCCCACATCCCTCACTGTAACACTCTGATATATCCCACATCCCTCACTGTATCACTCTGATATATCCCACACCCCTCACTGTAACACTCTGATATATGCCACACCCCTCACTGTAACACTCTGATATATCCCACACCCCTCACTGTAACACACTGACATATCCCACACCCCTCACTGCAACACTCTGATATATCCCACACCCCTCACTGTAACACTCTGATATATCCCACACCCCTCACTGTATCACTCTGATATATCCCACACCCCTCACTGTAAAACTCTGATATATCCCACACCCCTCAGTGTAACAATCTGATATATCCCACACCCCTCACGTTAACACTCTGACATATCCCACACCCCTCACTGTAACACTCTGATATATCCCACACCCCTCACTGTAACACTCTGACATATCCCACACCCCTCACTGTAACAGTCTGATATATCCCACACCCCTCACTGTGACACTCTGACATATCCCACACCCCTCACTGTAACACTCTGATATATCCCACACTCCTCACTGTAACACTCTGATATATCCCACACCCCTCACTGTAACACTCTGATATATCCCACACCCCTCACTGTAACACTCTGATATATCCCACACTCTTCACTGTAACACTCTGATATACCCCACATCTCTCACTGTAACACTCTGATATATCCCAAACCCCTCACTGTAACACTCTGAAATATCCCACACTCCTCACTGTAACACTCTGATATATCCCACACCCCTCATTGTAACACTCTGATATATCCCACACCCCTCACTGTCACACCCTGATATATCCCACACCACTCACTGTAACACTCTGATATATCCCACACCCCTCACTTTTACACTCTGATATATCCCACACCACTCACTGTAACACTCTGATATATCCCACACCCCTCACTTTTACACTCTGATATACCCCACACCTCTCACTGTAACACTCTGATATATCCCACACTCCTCACTGTAACCCTCTGATATACCCCACACCCCTCACTGTAACACTCTAATATATCCCACACCCCTCACTGGAACACTCTGATATATCCCACACCCCTCACTGTAACACTCTGATATACCCCACACCCCTCACTGTAACACTCTGATATATCCCACACCCCTCACTGTATCACTCTGATATATCCCACAACCCTCACTGTAACACTGATATATCCCACTCGCCTCACTGTAACACTCTGATATATCCCACACCCCTCACTGTAACACTCTGATATACCCCACACCCCTCACTGTAACACTCTGATATATCCCACACCCCTCACTGTAACACTCTGATATATCCCACACGCCTCACTGTAACACTCTGATATATCTCACACCCCTCACTGTAACACTCTGATAAACCCCACACCCCTCACTGTAACACTCTGATATATCCCACACCCCTCACTGTAACACTCTGATATATCCCACATCCCTCACTGTATCACTCTGATATATCCCACACCCCTCACTGTAACACTCTGATATATGCCACACCCCTCACTGTAACACTCTGATATATCCCACACCCCTCACTGTAACACACTGACATATCCCACACCCCTCACTGCAACAATCTGTTATATCCCACACCCCTCACTGTAACACTCTGATATATCCCACACCCCTCACTGTATCACTCTGATATATCCCACACCCCTCACTGTAACACTCTGATATATCCCACAACCCTCACTGTAACAATCTGATATATCCCACACCCCTCACGTTAACACTCTGACATATCCCACACCCCTCACTGTAACACTCTGATATATCCCACACATCTCACTGTAACACTCTGATATATCCCACACCCCTCACTGTAACACTCTGACATATCCCACACCCCTCACTGTAACAGTCTGATATATCCCACACCCCTCACTGCAACACTCTGACATATCCCACACCCCTCACTGTAACACTCTGATAAATCCCACACTCCTCACTGTAACACTCTGATATATCCCACACCCCTCACTGTAACACTCTGATATATCCCACACCCCTCACTGTAACACTCTGATATATCCCACACTCCTCACTGTAACACTCTGATATACCCCACATCTCTCACTGTAACACTCTGATATATCCCAAACCCCTCACTGTAACACTCTGAAATATCCCACACTCCTCACTGTAACACTCTGATATATCCCTCACCCCTCGCTGTAACGCTCAGATATATCCCAGACTCCTCACTGTAACACACTGAAAAATCCCGACACACCCTAATGTCACACTCTGATATATCCCACACCCCTCACTGTAACACTCTGATATATCCCTCACCCCTCGCTATAACGCTCAGATATATCCCACACCACTCACTGTAACACTCTGATATATCCCACACTCCTCACTGTAACAGTCTGATATATCCCACACCCCTCACTGTAAAACTCTGATATATCCCACACCCTTCACTGTAACAGTCTGATATAACCCACACCCCTCACTGTAACACTCTGATATATCCCACACCCCTCACTGTAACACTCTGATATATCCCACACCCCTCACTGCAACAGTCTGATATAACCCACCCCCTCACTGCAACAGTCTTATATATCCCACCCCCCTCACTGTAACAGTCTGATATATCCCACACCCCTCACTGTAACACTCTGATATATCCCACACCCCTCACTGTAACAGTCTGATATATCCCACACCCCTCACTTTATCACTCTGATATATCCCACACCCCTCACCGTAACACTCTGATATATCCCACACCCCTCACTGTATCACTCTGATATATCCCACACCCCTCACTGTAACACTGATATATCCCACACCCCTCACTGTAACACTCTGATATATCCCACACCACTCACTGCAACACTCTGATATATCCCACACTCCTCACTGTAACACTCTGATATACCCCACACCCCTCACTGTAACACTCTAATATATCCCACACCCCTCACTGGAACACTCTGATATATCCCACACCCCTCACTGTAACACTCTGATATACCCCACACCCCTCACTGTAACACTCTGATATATCCCACACCCCTCACTGTATCACTCTGATATATCCCACAACCCTCACTGTAACACTGATATATCCCACTCGCCTCACTGTAACACTCTGATATATCCCACACCCCTCACTGTAACACTCTGATATACCCCACACCCCTCACTGTAACACTCTGATATATCCCACACCCCTCACTGTAACACTCTGATATATCCCACACGCCTCACTGTAACACTCTGATATATCTCACACCCCTCACTGTAACACTCTGATAAACCCCACACCCCTCACTGTAACACTCTGATATATCCCACACCCCTCACTGTAACACTCTGATATATCCCACATCCCTCACTGTAACACTCTGATATATCCCACATCCCTCACTGTATCACTCTGATATATCCCACACCCCTCACTGTAACACTCTGATATATGCCACACCCCTCACTGTAACACTCTGATATATCCCACACCCCTCACTGTAACACACTGACATATCCCACACCCCTCACTGCAACACTCTGATATATCCCACACCCCTCACTGTAACACTCTGATATATCCCACACCCCTCACTTTATCACTCTGATATATCCCACACCCCTCACCGTAACACTCTGATATATCCCACACCCCTCACTGTATCACTCTGATATATCCCACACCCCTCACCGTAACACTCTGATATATCCCACACCCCTCACTGTATCACTCTGATATATCCCACACCCCTCACTGTAACACTGATATATCCCACACCCCTCACTGTAACACTCTGATATATCCCACACCCCTCACTGCAACACTCTGATATATCCCACACTCCTCACTGTAAAACTCTGATATACCCCACACCCCTCACTGTAACACTCTAATATATCCCACACCCCTCACTGGAACACTCTGATATATCCCACACCCCTCACTGTAACACTCTGATATACCCCACACCCCTCACTGTAACACTCTGATATATCCCACACCCCTCAATGTATCACTCTGATATATCCCACAACCCTCACTGTAACACTGATATATCCCACTCGCCTCACTGTAACACTCTGATATATCCCACACCCCTCACTGTAACACTCTGATATACCCCACACCCCTCACTGTAACACTCTGATATATCCCACACCCCTCACTGTAACACTCTGATATATCCCACACGCCTCACTGTAACACTCTGATATATCTCACACCCCTCACTGTAACACTCTGATAAACCCCACACCCCTCACTGTAACACTCTGATATATCCCACACCCCTCACTGTAACACTCTGATATATCCCACATCCCTCACTGTAACACTCTGATATATCCCACATCCCTCACTGTATCACTCTGATATATCCCACACCCCTCACTGTAACACTCTGATATATGCCACACCCCTCACTGTAACACTCTGATATATCCCACACCCCTCACTGTAACACACTGACATATCCCACACCCCTCACTGCAACACTCTGATATATCCCACACCCCTCACTGTAACACTCTGATATATCCCACACCCCTCACTGTATCACTCTGATATATCCCACACCCCTCACTGTAACACTCTGATATATCCCACACCCCTCAGTGTAACAATCTGATATATCCCACACCCCTCACGTTAACACTCTGACATATCCCACACCCCTCACTGTAACACTCTGATATATCCCACACCCCTCACTGTAACACTCTGATATATCCCACACCCCTCACTGTAACACTCTGACATATCCCACACCCCTCACTGTAACAGTCTGATATATCCCACACCCCTCACTGTAACACTCTGACATATCCCACACCCCTCACTGTAACACTCTGATATATCCCACACCCCTCACTGTAACACTCTGATATATCCCACACCCCTCACTGTAACACTCTGATATATCCCACACTCCTCACTGTAACACTATGATATACCCCACATCTCTCACTGTAACACTCTGATATATCCCAAACCCCTCACTGTAACACTCTGAAATATCCCACACTCCTCACTGTAACACTCTGATATATCCCACACCCCTCATTGTAACACTCTGATATATCCCACACCCCTCACTGTCACACTCTGATATATCCCACACCACTCACTGTAACACTCTGATATATCCCACACCCCTCACTTTTACACTCTGATATATCCCACACCACTCACTGTAACACTCTGATATATCCCACACCCCTCACTTTTACTCTCTGATATACCCCACACCTCTCACTGCAACACTCTGATATATCCCACACTCCTCACTGTAACACTCTGATATACCCCACACCCCCCACTGTAACACTCTAATATATCCCACACCCCTCACTGGAACACTCTGATATATCCCACACCCCTCACTGTAACACTCTGATATATCCCACACCCCTCACTGTAACACTCTGATATATCCCACACCCCTCACTGTAACACTCTGATATATCCCACACCCCTCACTGTAACACTCTGATATAACCCACACCCCTCACTGTAACACTCTGATATATCCCACACCCCTCACTGTAACACTCTGATATATCCCACACTCCTCACTGTAGCACTCTGATATATCCCGCACCCCTCACTGTAACACTCTGATATATCCCACACCCCTCACTGTAACACTCTGATATAACCCACACCCCTCACTGTAACACTCTGATATATCCCACACCCCTCACTGTAACATTCTGATATATCCCACACCCCTCACTGTAACACTTTGATATATCCCACACCCCACACTGTAACACTCTGATATATCCCACATTCCTCACTGTAACACTCTGATATATCCCGCACCCCTCACTGTAACACTCTGATATATCCCACACCCCTCACTGTAACACTCTGATATATCCCACACCCCTCACTGCAACACTTTGATATATCCCACACCCCTCACTGTAACACTCTGATATCTCCCACACTCCTCACTGTAACACTCTGATATATCTCACACCCCTCACTGTAACACTCTGATATATCCCACACTCCTCACTGTAACACTCTGATATATCCCACACCCCCAACTGTAACACTCTGATATATCCCACACTCCTCACTGTAACACTCTGATATATCCCACACCCCTCACTGCAACACTTTGATATATCCCACACCCCTCACTGTAACACTCTGATATCTCCCACACCCCTCACTGTAACACTCTGATATACCCCACACCCCTCACTGTAACACTCTGATATATCCCACACCCCTCACTGTATCACTCTGATATATCCCACAACCCTCACTGTAACACTGATATATCCCACTCGCCTCACTGTAACACTCTGATATATCCCACACCCCTCACTGTAACACTCTGATATACCCCACACCCCTCACTGTAACACTCTGATATATCCCACACCCCTCACTGTAACACTCTGATATATCCCACACGCCTCACTGTAACACTCTGATATATCTCACACCCCTCACTGTAACACTCTGATAAACCCCACACCCCTCACTGTAACACTCTGATATATCCCACACCCCTCACTGTAACACTCTGATATATCCCACATCCCTCACTGTAACACTCTGATATATCCCACATCCCTCACTGTATCACTCTGATATATCCCACACCCCTCACTGTAACACTCTGATATATGCCACACCCCTCACTGTAACACTCTGATATATCCCACACCCCTCACTGTAACACACTGACATATCCCACACCCCTCACTGCAACACTCTGATATATCCCACACCCCTCACTGTAACACTCTGATATATCCCACACCCCTCACTTTATCACTCTGATATATCCCACACCCCTCACCGTAACACTCTGATATATCCCACACCCCTCACTGTATCACTCTGATATATCCCACACCCCTCACCGTAACACTCTGATATATCCCACACCCCTCACTGTATCACTCTGATATATCCCACACCCCTCACTGTAACACTGATATATCCCACACCCCTCACTGTAACACTCTGATATATCCCACACCCCTCACTGCAACACTCTGATATATCCCACACTCCTCACTGTAAAACTCTGATATACCCCACACCCCTCACTGTAACACTCTAATATATCCCACACCCCTCACTGGAACACTCTGATATATCCCACACCCCTCACTGTAACACTCTGATATACCCCACACCCCTCACTGTAACACTCTGATATATCCCACACCCCTCAATGTATCACTCTGATATATCCCACAACCCTCACTGTAACACTGATATATCCCACTCGCCTCACTGTAACACTCTGATATATCCCACACCCCTCACTGTAACACTCTGATATACCCCACACCCCTCACTGTAACACTCTGATATATCCCACACCCCTCACTGTAACACTCTGATATATCCCACACGCCTCACTGTAACACTCTGATATATCTCACACCCCTCACTGTAACACTCTGATAAACCCCACACCCCTCACTGTAACACTCTGATATATCCCACACCCCTCACTGTAACACTCTGATATATCCCACATCCCTCACTGTAACACTCTGATATATCCCACATCCCTCACTGTATCACTCTGATATATCCCACACCCCTCACTGTAACACTCTGATATATGCCACACCCCTCACTGTAACACTCTGATATATCCCACACCCCTCACTGTAACACACTGACATATCCCACACCCCTCACTGCAACACTCTGATATATCCCACACCCCTCACTGTAACACTCTGATATATCCCACACCCCTCACTGTATCACTCTGATATATCCCACACCCCTCACTGTAACACTCTGATATATCCCACACCCCTCAGTGTAACAATCTGATATATCCCACACCCCTCACGTTAACACTCTGACATATCCCACACCCCTCACTGTAACACTCTGATATATCCCACACCCCTCACTGTAACACTCTGATATATCCCACACCCCTCACTGTAACACTCTGACATATCCCACACCCCTCACTGTAACAGTCTGATATATCCCACACCCCTCACTGTAACACTCTGACATATCCCACACCCCTCACTGTAACACTCTGATATATCCCACACCCCTCACTGTAACACTCTGATATATCCCACACCCCTCACTGTAACACTCTGATATATCCCACACTCCTCACTGTAACACTATGATATACCCCACATCTCTCACTGTAACACTCTGATATATCCCAAACCCCTCACTGTAACACTCTGAAATATCCCACACTCCTCACTGTAACACTCTGATATATCCCACACCCCTCATTGTAACACTCTGATATATCCCACACCCCTCACTGTCACACTCTGATATATCCCACACCACTCACTGTAACACTCTGATATATCCCACACCCCTCACTTTTACACTCTGATATATCCCACACCACTCACTGTAACACTCTGATATATCCCACACCCCTCACTTTTACACTCTGATATACCCCACACCTCTCACTGTAACACTCTGATATATCCCACACTCCTCACTGTAACACTCTGATATACCCCACACCCCCCACTGTAACACTCTAATATATCCCACACCCCTCACTGGAACACTCTGATATATCCCACACCCCTCACTGTAACACTCTGATATATCCCACACCCCTCACTGTAACACTCTGATATATCCCACACCCCTCACTGTAACACTCTGATATATCCCACACCCCTCACTGTAACACTCTGATATAACCCACACCCCTCACTGTAACACTCTGATATATCCCACACCCCTCACTGTAACACTCTGATATATCCCACACTCCTCACTGTAGCACTCTGATATATCCCGCACCCCTCACTGTAACACTCTGATATATCCCACACCCCTCACTGTAACACTCTGATATAACCCACACCCCTCACTGTAACACTCTGATATATCCCACACCCCTCACTGTAACATTCTGATATATCCCACACCCCTCACTGTAACACTTTGATATATCCCACACCCCACACTGTAACACTCTGATATATCCCACATTCCTCACTGTAACACTCTGATATATCCCGCACCCCTCACTGTAACACTCTGATATATCCCACACCCCTCACTGTAACACTCTGATATATCCCACACCCCTCACTGCAACACTTTGATATATCCCACACCCCTCACTGTAACACTCTGATATCTCCCACACTCCTCACTGTAACACTCTGATATATCTCACACCCCTCACTGTAACACTCTGATATATCCCACACTCCTCACTGTAACACTCTGATATATCCCACACCCCCAACTGTAACACTCTGATATATCCCACACTCCTCACTGTAACACTCTGATATATCCCACACCCCTCACTGCAACACTTTGATATATCCCACACCCCTCACTGTAACACTCTGATATCTCCCACACCCCTCACTGTAACACTCTGATATACCCCACACCCCTCACTGTAACACTCTGATATCTCCCACACCCCTCACTGTATCACTCTGATATATCCCACAACCCTCACTGTAACACTGATATATCCCACTCGCCTCACTGTAACACTCTGATATATCCCACACCCCTCACTGTAACACTCTGATATACCCCACACCCCTCACTGTAACACTCTGATATATCCCACACCCCTCACTGTAACACTCTGATATATCCCACACGCCTCACTGTAACACTCTGATATATCTCACACCCCTCACTGTAACACTCTGATAAACCCCACACCCCTCACTGTAACACTCTGATATATCCCACACCCCTCACTGTAACACTCTGATATATCCCACATCCCTCAATGTATCACTCTGATATATCCCACACCCCTCACTGTAACACTCTGATATATGCCACACCCCTCACTGTAACTCTCTGATATATCCCAAGCACCTCACTGTAACACTCTGATATGTCCCACACCCCTCACTGTAACATTCTGATATATCCCACACCCCTCACTGTAACACTTTGATATATCCCACACCCCTCACTGTAACACTCTGATATGTCCCACAACCCTCACTGTAACACTTTGATATATCCCACACTCCTCACTGTAACAATTTGATATATCCCACACTCCTCACTGTAACACTCTAATATATCCCACACTCCTCACTGTAACACTGATATATCCCACACCCCTCACTGTAACACTCTGATATGTCCAACACTCCTCACTGTAACACTCTGATATATCCCACACCCCTCACTGTAACACTCTGATATATCCCACACCCCTCACTGTAACACTCTGATATATCCCACACCCCTCACTGTAACACTCTGATATATCCCACACTCCTCACTGTAGCACTCTGATATATCCCGCACCCCTCACTGTAACACTCTGATATATCCCACACCCCTCACTGTAACACTCTGATATATCCCACACCCCTCACTGTAACACTCTGATATATCCCACACCCCTCACTGTAACACTCTGATATAACCCACAGCCCTCACTGTAACACTCTGATATATCCCACAACCCTCACTGTAACACTCTGATATATCCCACACTCCTCACTGTAGCACTCTGATATATCCCGCACCCCTCACTGTAACACTCTGATATATCCCGCACCCCTCACTGTAACACTCTGATATATCCCACACCCCTCACTGTAACACTCTGATATATCCCACACCCCTCACTGCAACACTTTGATATATCCCACACCCCTCACTGTAGCACTCTGATATCTCCCACACTCCTCACTGTAACACTCTGATATATCTCACACCCCTCACTGTAACACTCTGATATATCTCACACTCCTCACTGTAACACTCTGATATATCCCACACCCCTCACTGTAACACTCTGATATCTCCCACACCCCTCACTGTAACACTCTGATATACCCCACACCCCTCACTGTAACACTCTGATATATCCCACACCCCTCACTGTATCACTCTGATATATCCCACTCGCCTCACTGTAACACTCTGATATATCCCACACCCCTCACTGTAACACTCTGATATACCCCACACCCCTCACTGTAACACTCTGATATATCCCACACCCCTCACTGTAACCCTCTGATATATCCCACACGCCTCACTGTAACACTCTGATATATCTCACACCCCTCACTGTAACACTCTGATAAACCCCACACCCCTCACTGTAACACTCTGATATATCCCACACCCCTCACTGTAACACTCTGATATATCCCACATCACTCAATGTATCACTCTGATATATCCCACACCCCTCACTGTAACACTCTGATATATGCCACACCCCTCACTGTAACACTCTGATATATCCCACACCCCTCACTGTAACACACTGACATATCCCACACCCCTCACTGCAACACTCTGATATATCCCACACCCCTCACTGTAACACTCTGATATATCCCACACCCCTCACTGTATCACTCTGATATATCCCACACCCCTCACTGTAACACTCTGATATATCCCACACCCCTCACTGTAACAATCTGATATATCCCACACCCCTCACGTTAACACTCTGACATATCCCACACCCCTCACTGTAACACTCTGATATATCCCACATCCCTCACTGTAACACTCTGATATATCCCACACACCTCACTGTAACACTCTGACATATCCCACACCCCTCACTGTAACAGTCTGAAATATCCCACACCCCTCACTGTAACACTCTGACATATCCCACATCCCTCACTGTAACACTCTGATATATCCCGCACCCCTCACTGTAACACTCTGATATATCCCACACCCCTCACTGTAACACTCTGATATATCCCACACCCCTCACTGCAACACTTTGATATATCCCACACCCCTCACTGTAACACTCAGATATCTCCCACACTCCTCACTGTAACACTCAGATATATCTCACACCCCTCACTGTAACACTCTGATATATCCCACACTCCTCACTGTAACACTCTGATATATCCCACACCCCTCACTGCAACACTCTGATATATCCCACACCCCTCACTGTAACACTCTGATATACCCCACACCCCTCACTGTAACACTCTGATATATCCCACACCCCTCACTGTATCACTCTGATATATCCCACAACCCTCACTGTAACACTGATATATCCCACTCGCCTCACTGTAACACTCTGATATATCCCACACCCCTCACTGTAACACTCTGATATACCCCACACCCCTCACTGTAACACTCTGATATATCCCACACCCCTCACTGTAACACTCTGATATATCCCACACGCCTCACTGTAACACTCTGATATATCTCACACCCCTCACTGTAACACTCTGATAAACCCCACACCCCTCACTGTAACACTCTGATATATCCCACACCCCTCACTGTAACACTCTGATATATCCCACATCCCTCACTGTAACACTCTGATATATCCCACATCCCTCACTGTATCACTCTGATATATCCCACACCCCTCACTGTAACACTCTGATATATGCCACACCCCTCACTGCAACACTCTGATATATCCCACACCCCTCACTGTAACACACTGACATATCCCACACCCCTCACTGCAACACTCTGATATATCCCACACCACTCACTGTAACACTCTGATATATCCCACACCCCTCACTATATCACTCTGATATATCCCACACCCCTCACTGTAACACTCTGATATATCCCACACCCCTCAGTGTAACAATCTGATATATCCCACACCCCTCACGTTAACACTCTGACATATCCCACACCCCTCACTGTAACACTCTGATATATCCCACACCCCTCACTGTAACACTCTGATATATCCCACACCCCTCACTGTAACACTCTGACATATCCCACACCCCTCACTGTAACAGTCTGATATATCCCACACCCCTCACTGTAACACTCTGACATATCCCACACGCCTCACTGTAACACTCTGATATATCCCACACTCCTCACTGTAACTCTCTGATATATCCCACACCCCTCACTGTAACACTCTGATATATCCCACACCACTCACTGTAACACTCTGATATATCCCACACTCCTCACTGTAACACTCTGATATACCCCACATCTCTCACTGTAACACTCTGATATATCCCAAACCCCTCACTGTAACACTCTGAAATATCCCACACTCCTCACTGTAACACTCTGATATATCCCACACCCCTCATTGTAACACTCTGATATATCCCACACCCCTCACTGTCACACTCTGATATATCCCACACCACTCACTGTAACACTCTGATATATCCCACACCCCTCACTTTTACACTCTGATATATCCCACACCACTCACTGTAACACTCTGATATATCCCACACCCCTCACTTTTACACTCTGATATACCCCACACCTCTCACTGTAACACTCTGATATATCCCACACTCCTCACTGTAACACTCTGATATACCCCACACCCCTCACTGTAACACTCTAATATATCCCACACCCCTCACTGGAACACTCTGATATATCCCACACCCCTCACTGTAACACTCTGATATACCCCACACCCCTCACTGTAACACTCTGATATATCCCACACCCCTCACTGTATCACTCTGATATATCCCACAACCCTCACTGTAACACTGATATATCCCACTCGCCTCACTGTAACACTCTGATATATCCCACACCCCTCACTGTAACACTCTGATATACCCCACACCCCTCACTGTATCACTCTGATATATCCCACACCCCTCACTGTAACACTCTGATATCTCCCACACTCCTCACTGTAACACTCAGATATATCTCACACCCCTCACTGTAACACTCTGATATATCCCACACTCCTCACTGTAACACTCTGATATATCCCACACCCCTCACTGCAACACTCTGATATATCCCACACCCCTCACTGTAACACTCTGATATACCCCACACCCCTCACTGTAACACTCTGATATATCCCACACCCCTCACTGTATCACTCTGATATATCCCACAACCCTCACTGTAACACTGATATATCCCACTCGCCTCACTGTAACACTCTGATATATCCCACACCCCTCACTGTAACACTCTGATATACCCCACACCCCTCACTGTAACACTCTGATATATCCCACACCCCTCACTGTAACACTCTGATATATCCCACACGCCTCACTGTAACACTCTGATATATCTCACACCCCTCACTGTAACACTCTGATAAACCCCACACCCCTCACTGTAACACTCTGATATATCCCACACCCCTCACTGTAACACTCTGATATATCCCACATCCCTCACTGTAACACTCTGATATATCCCACATCCCTCACTGTATCACTCTGATATATCCCACACCCCTCACTGTAACACTCTGATATATGCCACACCCCTCACTGCAACACTCTGATATATCCCACACCCCTCACTGTAACACACTGACATATCCCACACCCCTCACTGCAACACTCTGATATATCCCACACCACTCACTGTAACACTCTGATATATCCCACACCCCTCACTGTATCACTCTGATATATCCCACACCCCTCACTGTAACACTCTGATATATCCCACACCCCTCAGTGTAACAATCTGATATATCCCACACCCCTCACGTTAACACTCTGACATATCCCACACCCCTCACTGTAACACTCTGATATATCCCACACCCCTCACTGTAACACTCTGATATATCCCACACCCCTCACTGTAACACTCTGACATATCCCACACCCCTCACTGTAACAGTCTGATATATCCCACACCCCTCACTGTAACACTCTGACATATCCCACACGCCTCACTGTAACACTCTGATATATCCCACACTCCTCACTGTAACTCTCTGATATATCCCACACCCCTCACTGTAACACTCTGATATATCCCACACCACTCACTGTAACACTCTGATATATCCCACACTCCTCACTGTAACACTCTGATATACCCCACATCTCTCACTGTAACACTCTGATATATCCCAAACCCCTCACTGTAACACTCTGAAATATCCCACACTCCTCACTGTAACACTCTGATATATCCCACACCCCTCATTGTAACACTCTGATATATCCCACACCCCTCACTGTCACACTCTGATATATCCCACACCACTCACTGTAACACTCTGATATATCCCACACCCCTCACTTTTACACTCTGATATATCCCACACCACTCACTGTAACACTCTGATATATCCCACACCCCTCACTTTTACACTCTGATATACCCCACACCTCTCACTGTAACACTCTGATATATCCCACACTCCTCACTGTAACACTCTGATATACCCCACACCCCTCACTGTAACACTCTAATATATCCCACACCCCTCACTGGAACACTCTGATATATCCCACACCCCTCACTGTAACACTCTGATATACCCCACACCCCTCACTGTAACACTCTGATATATCCCACACCCCTCACTGTATCACTCTGATATATCCCACAACCCTCACTGTAACACTGATATATCCCACTCGCCTCACTGTAACACTCTGATATATCCCACACCCCTCACTGTAACACTCTGATATACCCCACACCCCTCACTGTAACACTCTGATATATCCCACACCCCTCACTGTAACACTCTGATATATCCCACACGCCTCACTGTAACACTCTGATATATCTCACACCCATCACTGTAACACTCTGATATATCCCACACCCCTCACTGTAACACTCTGATATATCCCACATCCCTCACTGTATCACTCTGATATATCCCACACCCCTCACTGTAACACTCTGATATATGCCACACCCCTCACTGTATCACTCTGATATATCCCACACCCCTCACTGTAACACACTGACATATCCCACACCCCTCACTGCAACAATCTGTTATATCCCACACCCCTCACTGTAACACTCTGATATATCCCACACCCCTCACTGTATCAATCTGATATATCCCACACCCCTCACTGTAACACTCTGATATATCCCACACCCCTCACTGTAACAATCTGATATATCCCACACCCCTCACGTTAACACTCTGACATATCCCACACCCCTCACTGTAACACTCTGATATATCCCACACCTCTCACTGTAACACTCTGATATATCCCACACCCCTCACTGTAACACTCTGACATATCCCACACCCCTCACTGTAACAGTCTGATATATCCCACACCCCTCACTGTAACACTCTGACATATCCCACACCTCTCACTGTAACACTCTGATAAATCCCACACTCCTCACTGTAGCACTCTGATATATCCCACACCCCTCACTGTAACACTCTGATATAACCCACACCCCTCACTGTAACACTCTGATATATCCCACACCCCTCACTGTAACACTCTGATATAACCCACACCCCTCACTGTAACACTCTGATATATCCCACACCCCTCACTGTAACACTCTGATATATCCCACACCCCTCACTGTAACACTCTGATATATCCCACACCCCTCACTGTAACACTCTGATATAACCCACACCCCTCACTGTAACACTCTGATATATCCCACACCCCTCACTGTAACACTCTGATATATCCCACACTCCTCACTGTAGCACTCTGATATATCCCGCACCCCTCACTGTAACACTCTGATATATCCCACACCCCTCACTGTAACACTCTGATATAACCCACACCCCTCACTGTAACACTCTGATATATCCCACACCCCTCACTGTAACATTCTGATATATCCCACACCCCTCACTGTAACACTTTGATATATCCCACACCCCACGCTGTAACACTCTGATATATCCCACATTCCTCACTGTAACACTCTGATATATCCCGCACCCCTCACTGTAACACTCTGATATATCCCACACCCCTCACTGTAACACTCTGATATATCCCACACCCCTCACTGCAACACTTTGATATATCCCACACCCCTCACTGTAACACTCTGATATCTCCCACACTCCTCACTGTAACACTCTGATATATCTCACACCCCTCACTGTAACACTCTGATATATCCCACACTCCTCACTGTAACACTCTGATATATCCCACACCCCCAACTGTAACACTCTGATATATCCCACACTCCTCACTGTAACACTCTGATATATCCCACACCCCTCACTGCAACACTTTGATATATCCCACACCCCTCACTGTAACACTCTGATATCTCCCACACCCCTCACTGTAACACTCTGATATACCCCACACCCCTCACTGTAACACTCTGATATATCCCACAACCCTCACTGTATCACTCTGATATATCCCACAACCCTCACTGTAACACTGATATATCCCACTCGCCTCACTGTAACACTCTGATATATCCCACACCCCTCACTGTAACACTCTGATATACCCCACACCCCTCACTGTAACACTCTGATATATCCCACACCCCTCACTGTAACACTCTGATATATCCCACACGCCTCACTGTAACACTCTGATATATCTCACACCCCTCACTGTAACACTCTGATAAACCCCACACCCCTCACTGTAACACTCTGATATATCCCACACCCCTCACTGTAACACTCTGATATATCCCACATCCCTCAATGTATCACTCTGATATATCCCACACCCCTCACTGTAACACTCTGATATATGCCACACCCCTCACTGTAACTCTCTGATATATCCCAAGCACCTCACTGTAACACTCTGATATATCCCACACCCCTCACTGTAACACTCTGATATATGGCACACCCCTCACTGTAACTCTCTGATATATCCCAAGCACCTCATTGTAACACTCTGATATATCCCACACCCCTCACTGTAACACTCTGATATATCCCACACCCCTCACTGTAACACTTTGATATATCCCACACCCCTCACTGTAACACTCTGATATGTCCCACAACCCTCACTGTAACACTTTGATATATCCCACACTCCTCACTGTAACAATTTGATATATCCCAAACTCCTCACTGTAACACTCTAATATATCCCACACTCCTCACTGTAACACTGATATATCCCACACCCCTCACTGTAACACTCTGATATGTCCAACACTCCTCACTGTAACACTCTGATATATCCCACACCCCTCACTGTAACACTCTGATATATCCCACACCCCTCACTGTAACACTCTGATATATCCCACACCCCTCACTGTAACACTCTGATATATCCCACACTCCTCACTGTAGCACTCTGATATATCCCGCACCCCTCACTGTAACACTCTGATATATCCCACACCCCTCACTGTAACACTCTGATATATCCCACACCCCTCACTGTAACACTCTGATATAACCCACACCCCTCACTGTAACACTCTGATATATCCCACACCCCTCACTGTAACACTCTGATATATCCCACACTCCTCACTGTAGCACTCTGATATATCCCGCACCCCTCACTGTAACACTCTGATATATCCCGCACCCCTCACTGTAACACTCTGATATATCCCACACCCCTCACTGTAACACTCTGATATATCCCACACCCCTCACTGCAACACTTTGATATATCCCACACCCCTCACTGTAGCACTCTGATATCTCCCACACTCCTCACTGTAACACTCTGATATATCTCACACCCCTCACTGTAACACTCTGATATATCTCACACTCCTCACTGTAACACTCTGATATATCCCACACCCCCAACTGTAACACTCTGATATATCCCACACTCCTCACTGTAACACTCTGATATATCCCACACCCCTCACTGCAACACTTTGATATATCCCACACCCCTCACTGTAACACTCTGATATCTCCCACACCCCTCACTGTAACACTCTGATATACCCCACACCCCTCACTGTAACACTCTGATATATCCCACACCCCTCACTGTATCACTCTGATATATCCCACTCGCCTCACTGTAACACTCTGATATATCCCACACCCCTCACTGTAACACTCTGATATACCCCACACCCCTCACTGTAACACTCTGATATATCCCACACCCCTCACTGTAACACTCTGATATATCCCACACGCCTCACTGTAACACTCTGATATATCTCACACCCCTCACTGTAACACTCTGATAAACCCCACACCCCTCACTGTAACACTCTGATATATCCCACACCCCTCACTGTAACACTCTGATATATCCCACATCCCTCAATGTATCACTCTGATATATCCCACACCCCTCACTGTAACACTCTGATATATGCCACACCCCTCACTGTAACACTCTGATATATCCCACACCCCTCACTGTAACACACTGACATATCCCACACCCCTCACTGCAACACTCTGATATATCCCACACCCCTCACTGTAACACTCTGATATATCCCACACCCCTCACTGTATCACTCTGATATATCCCACACCCCTCACTGTAACACTCTGATATATCCCACACCCCTCACTGTAACAATCTGATATATCCCACACCCCTCACGTTAACACTCTGACATATCCCACACCCCTCACTGTAACACTCTGACATATCCCACATCCCTCACTGTAACACTCTGATATATCCCACACCCCTCACTGTAACACTCTGACATATCCCACACCCCTCACTGTAACAGTCTGAAATATCCCACACCCCTCACTGTAACACTCTGACATATCCCACATCCCTCACTGTAACACTCTGATATATCCCGCACCCCTCACTGTAACACTCTGATATATCCCACACCCCTCACTGTAACACTCTGATATATCCCACACCCCTCACTGCAACACTTTGATATATCCCACACCCCTCACTGTAACACTCTGATATCTCCCACACTCCTCACTGTAACACTCAGATATATCTCACACCCCTCACTGTAACACTCTGATATATCCCAAACTCCTCACTGTAACACTCTGATATATCCCACACCCCCAACTGTAACACTCTGATATATCCCACACTCCTCACTGTAACACTCTGATATATCCCACACCCCTCACTGCAACACTTTGATATATCCCACACCCCTCACTGTAACACTCTGATATCACCCACACTCCTCACTGTAACACTCTGATATATCCCACACCCCTCACTGTAACACTCTGATATATCCCACACACCTCACTGCAACACTCTGATATATCCCACACTCCTCACTGTAACACTCTGATATACCCCACACCCCTCACTGTAACGCTCTAATATATCCCACACCCCTCACTGGAACACTCTGATATATCCCACACCCCTCACTGTAACACTCTGATATACCCCACACCCCTCACTGTAACACTCTGATATATCCCACACCCCTCACTGTATCACTCTGATATATCCCACAACCCTCACTGTAACACTGATATATCCCACTCGCCTCATTGTAACACTCTGATATATCCCACACCCCTCACTGTAACACTCTGATATACCCCACACCCCTCACTGTAACACTCTGATATATCCCACACCCCTCACTGTAACACTCTGATATATCCCACACGCCTCACTGTAACACTCTGATATATCTCAAACCCCTCACTGTAACACTCTGATAAACCCCTCACCCCTCACTGTAACACTCTGATATATCCCACACCCCTCACTGTAACACTCTGATATATCCCACATCCCTCACTGTAACACTCTGATATATCCCACATCCCTCACTGTATCACTCTGATATATCCCACACCCCTCACTGTAACACTCTGATATATGCCACACCCCTCACTGTAACACTCTGATATATCCCACACCCCTCACTGTAACACTCTGATATATCCCACACGCCTCACTGTAACACTCTGATATATCTCAAACCCCTCACTGTAACACTCTGATATACCCCACACCCCTCAATGTAACACTCTGATATATCCCACACCCCTCACTGTAACACACTGACATATCCCACACCCCTCACTGCAACACTCTGATATATCCCACACCCCTCACTGTAACACTCTGATATATCCCACACCCCTCACTGTATCACTCTGATATATCCCACACCCCTCACTGTAACACTCTGATATATCCCACACCCCTCAGTGTAACAATCTGATATATCCCACACCCCTCACGTTAACACTCTGACATATCCCACACCCCTCACTGTAACACTCTGATATATCCCACACCCCTCACTGTAACACTCTGATATATCCCACACCCCTCACTGTAACACTCTGACATATCCCACACCCCTCACTGTAACAGTCTGATATATCCCACACCCCTCACTGTAACACTCTGACATATCCCACACCCCTCACTGTAACACTCTGATATATCCCACACTCCTCACTGTAACACTCTGATATATCCCACACCCCTCACTGTAACACTCTGATATATCCCACACCCCTCACTGTAACACTCTGATATATCCCACACTCCTCACTGTAACACTCTGATATACCCCACATCTCTCACTGTAACACTCTGATATATCCCAAACCCCTCACTGTAACACTCTGAAATATCCCACACTCCTCACTGTAACACTCTGATATATCCCACACCCCTCATTGTAACACTCTGATATATCCCACACCCCTCACATTTACACTCTGATATATCCCACACCCCTCACTTTTAAACTCTGATATACCCCACACCTCTCACTGTAACACTCTGATATATCCCACACTCCTCACTGTAACACTCTGATATACCCCACACCCCTCACTGTAACACTCTAATATATCCCACACCCCTCACTGGAACACTCTGATATATCCCACACCCCTCACTGTAACACTCTGATATACCCCAAACCCCTCACTGTAACACTCTGATATATCCCACACCCCTCACTGTATCACTCTGATATATCCCACAACCCTCACTGTAACACTGATATATCCCACTCGCCTCACTGTAACACTCTGATATATCCCACACCCCTCACTGTAACATTCTGATATACCCCACACCCCTCACTGTAACACTCTGATATATCCCACACCCCTCACTGTAACACTCTGATATATCCCACACGCCTCACTGTAACACTCTGATATATCTCACACCCCTCACTGTAACACTCTGATAAACCCCACACCCCTCACTGTAACACTCTGATATATCCCACACCCCTCACTGTAACACTCTGATATATCCCACATCCCTCACTGTATCACTCTGATATATCCCACACCCCTCACTGTAACACTCTGATATATGCCACACCCCTCACTGTAACACTCTGATATATCCCACACCCCTCACTGTAACACACTGACATATCCCACACCCCTCACTGCAACAATCTGTTATATCCCACACCCCTCACTGTAACACTCTGATATATCCCACACCCCTCACTGTATCACTCTGATATATCCCACACCCCTCACTGTAACACTCTGATATATCCCACACCCCTCACTGTAACAATCTGATATATCCCACACCCCTCACGTTAACACTCTGACATATCCCACACCCCTCACTGTAACACTCTGATATATCCCACACATCTCACTGTAACACTCTGATATATCCCACACCCCTCACTGTAACACTCTGACATATCCCACACCCCTCACTGTAACAGTCTGATATATCCCACACCCCTCACTGTAACACTCTGACATATCCCACACCCCTCACTGTAACACTCTGATAAATCCCACACTCCTCACTGTAACACTCTGATATATCCCACACCCCTCACTGTAACACTCTGATATATCCCACACCCCTCACTGTAACACTCTGACATATCCCACACCCCTCACTGTAACAGTCTGATATATCCCACACCCCTCACTGTAACACTCTGACATATCCCACACCCCTCACTGTAACACTCTGATATATCCCACACTCCTCACTGTAACACTCTGATATATCCCACACCCCTCACTGTAACACTCTGATATATCCCACACCCCTCACTGTAACACTCTGATATATCCCACACTCCTCACTGTAACACTCTGATATACCCCACACCCCTCACTGTATCACTCTGATATATCCCACACCCCTCACTGTAACACTCTGATATATCCCACACCCCTCAGTGTAACAATCTGATATATCCCACACCCCTCACGTTAACACTCTGACATATCCCACACCCCTCACTGTAACACTCTGATATATCCCACACCCCTCACTGTAACACTCTGATATATCCCACACCCCTCACTGTAACACTCTGACATATCCCACACCCCTCACTGTAACAGTCTGATATATCCCACACCCCTCACTGTAACACTCTGACATATCCCACACCCCTCACTGTAACACTCTGATATATCCCACACTCCTCACTGTAACACTCTGATATATCCCACACCCCTCACTGTAACACTCTGATATATCCCACACCCCTCACTGTAACACTCTGATATATCCCACACTCCTCACTGTAACACTCTGATATACCCCACATCTCTCACTGTAACACTCTGAAATATCCCACACTCCTCACTGTAACACTCTGATATATCCCACACCCCTCATTGTAACACTCTGATATATCCCACACCCCTCACATTTACACTCTGATATATCCCACACCCCTCACTTTTAAACTCTGATATACCCCACACCTCTCACTGTAACACTCTGATATATCCCACACTCCTCACTGTAACACTCTGATATACCCCACACCCCTCACTGTAACACTCTAATATATCCCACACCCCTCACTGGAACACTCTGATATATCCCACACCCCTCACTGTAACACTCTGATATACCCCAAACCCCTCACTGTAACACTCTGATATATCCCACACCCCTCACTGTATCACTCTGATATATCCCACAACCCTCACTGTAACACTGATATATCCCACTCGCCTCACTGTAACACTCTGATATATCCCACACCCCTCACTGTAACATTCTGATATACCCCACACCCCTCACTGTAACACTCTGATATATCCCAC
This sequence comes from Heterodontus francisci, assembly GCF_036365525.1. Classification (NCBI taxonomy): domain Eukaryota; kingdom Metazoa; phylum Chordata; class Chondrichthyes; order Heterodontiformes; family Heterodontidae; genus Heterodontus; species Heterodontus francisci. The sequence continues at coordinate 56,407 of NW_027141328.1, forward strand.
ACCCCTCACTGTAACACTCTGATATATCCCACACGCCTCACTGTAACACTCTGATATATCTCACACCCCTCACTGTAACACTCTGATAAACCCCACACCCCTCACTGTAACACTCTGATATATCCCACACCCCTCACTGTAACACTCTGATATATCCCACATCCCTCACTGTATCACTCTGATATATCCCACACCCCTCACTGTAACACTCTGATATATGCCACACCCCTCACTGTAACACTCTGATATATCCCACACCCCTCACTGTAACACACTGACATATCCCACACCCCTCACTGCAACAATCTGTTATATCCCACACCCCTCACTGTAACACTCTGATATATCCCACACCCCTCACTGTATCACTCTGATATATCCCACACCCCTCACTGTAACACTCTGATATATCCCACACCCCTCACTGTAACAATCTGATATATCCCACACCCCTCACGTTAACACTCTGACATATCCCACACCCCTCACTGTAACACTCTGATATATCCCACACATCTCACTGTAACACTCTGATATATCCCACACCCCTCACTGTAACACTCTGACATATCCCACACCCCTCACTGTAACAGTCTGATATATCCCACACCCCTCACTGTAACACTCTGACATATCCCACACCCCTCACTGTAACACTCTGATAAATCCCACACTCCTCACTGTAACACTCTGATATATCCCACACCCCTCACTGTAACACTCTGATATATCCCACACCCCTCACTGTAACACTCTGATATATCCCACACTCCTCACTGTAACACACTGATATACCCCACATCTCTCACTGTAACACTCTGATATATCCCAAACCCCTCACTGTAACACTCTGAAATATCCCACACTCCTCACTGTAACACTCTGATATATCCCTCACCCCTCGCTGTAACGCTCAGATATATCCCAGACTCCTCACTGTAACACACTGAAAAATCCCGACACACCCTAATGTCACACTCTGATATATCCCACACCCCTCACTGTAACACTCTGATATATCCCTCACCCCTCGCTATAACGCTCAGATATATCCCACACCACTCACTGTAACACTCTGATATATCCCACACTCCTCACTGTAACAGTCTGATATATCCCACACCCCTCACTGTAAAACTCTGATATATCCCACACCCTTCACTGTAACAGTCTGATATAACCCACACCCCTCACTGTAACACTCTGATATATCCCACACCCCTCACTGTAACACTCTGATATATCCCACACCCCTCACTGCAACAGTCTGATATAACCCACCCCCCTCACTGCAACAGTCTTATATATCCCACCCCCCTCACTGTAACAGTCTGATATATCCCACACCCCTCACTGTAACACTCTGATATATCCCACACACCTCACTGTAACAGTCTGATATATCCCACACCCCTCACTTTATCACTCTGATATATCCCACACCCCTCACCGTAACACTCTGATATATCCCACACCCCTCACTGTATCACTCTGATATATCCCACACCCCTCACTGTAACACTGATATATCCCACACCCCTCACTGTAACACTCTGATATATCCCACACCCCTCACTGTAACACTCTGATATATCCCGCACCCCTCACTGTAACACTCTGATATATCCCGCACCCCTCACTGTAACACTCGGACATATCCCACACCCCTCACTGTAACACTCTGATATATCCCACACCCCTCACTGTAACACTCTGATATATCCCGCACCCCTCACTGTAACACTCTGATATATTCCGCACCCCTCACTGTAACACTCGGACATATCCCACACCCCTCACTGTAACACTCTGATATATCCCACACCCCTCACTGTAACACTCTGATATATCCCACACTCCTCACTGTAGCACTCTGATATAACCCGCAGCCCTCACTGTAACAATCTGATATATCCCACACCCCTCACTGTAACACTCTGATATATCCCACACCCCTCACTGTAACACTCTGATATATCCCACACCCCTCACTGTAACACTCTGATATAACCCACACCCCTCACTGTAACACTCTGATATATCCCACACCCCTCACTGTAACACTCTGATATATCCCACACTCCTCACTGTAGCACTCTGATATATCCCGCACCCCTCACTGTAACACTCTGATATATCCCACACCCCTCACTGTAACACTCTGATATAACCCATACCCCTCACTGTAACACTCTGATATATCCCACACCCCTCACTGTAACATTCTGATATATCCCACACCCCTCACTGTAACACTTTGATATATCCCACACCCCACACTGTAACACTCTGATATATCCCACATTCCTCACTGTAACACTCTGATATATCCCGCACCCCTCACTGTAACACTCTGATATATCCCACACCCCTCACTGTAACACTCTGATATATCCCACACCCCTCACTGCAACACTTTGATATATCCCACACCCCTCACTGTAACACTCTGATATCTCCCACACTCCTCACTGTAACACTCTGATATATCTCACACCCCTCACTGTTACACTCTGATATATCCCACACTCCTCACTGTAACACTCTGATATATCCCACACCCCCAACTGTAACACTCTGATATATCCCACACTCCTCACTGTAACACTCTGATATATCCCACACCCCTCACTGCAACACTTTGATATATCCCACACCCCTCACTGTAACACTCTGATATCTCCCACACCCCTCACTGTAACACTCTGATATACCCCACACCCCTCACTGTAACACTCTGATATATCCCACACCCCTCACTGTATCACTCTGATATATCCCACAACCCTCACTGTAACACTGATATATCCCACTCGCCTCACTGTAACACTCTGATATATCCCACACCCCTCACTGTAACACTCTGATATACCCCACACCCCTCACTGTAACACTCTGATATATCCCACACCCCTCACTGTAACACTCTGATATATCCCACACGCCTCACTGTAACACTCTGATATATCTCACACCCCTCACTGTAACACTCTGATAAACCCCACACCCCTCACTGTAACACTCTGATATATCCCACACCCCTCACTGTAACACTCTGATATATCCCACATCCCTCAATGTATCACTCTGATATATCCCACACCCCTCACTGTAACACTCTGATATATGCCACACCCCTCACTGTAACACTCTGATATATCCCACACCCCTCACTGTAACACACTGACATATCCCACACCCCTCACTGCAACACTCTGATATATCCCACACCCCTCACTGTAACACTCTGATATATCCCACACCCCTCACTGTATCACTCTGATACATCCCACACCCCTCACTGTAACACTCTGATATATCCCACACCCCTCACTGTAACAATCTGATATATCCCACACCCCTCACGTTAACACTCTGACATATCCCACACCCCTCACTGTAACACTCTGATATATCCCACACCTCTCACTGTAACACTCTGATATATCCCACACCCCTCACTGTAACACTCTGACATATCCCACACCCCTCACTGTAACAGTCTGATATATCCCACACCCCTCACTGTAACACTCTGACATATCCCACACCCCTCACTGTAACACTCTGATATATCCCGCACCCCTCACTGTAACACTCTGATATATCCCACACCCCTCACTGTAACACTCTGATATATCCCACACCCCTCACTGCAACACTTTGATATATCCCACACCCCTCACTGTAACACTCTGATATCTCCCACACTCCTCACTGTAACACTCAGATATATCTCACACCCCTCACTGTAACACTCTGATATATCCCACACTCCTCACTGTAACACTCTGATATATCCCACACCCCCAACTGTAACACTCTGATATATCCCACACTCCTCACTGTAACACTCTGATATATCCCACACCCCTCACTGCAACACTTTGATATATCCCACACCCCTCACTGCAACACTCTGATATCTCCCACACTCCTCACTGTAACACTCTGATATATCCCACACCCCTCACTGTAACACTCTGATATATCCCACACCCCTCACTGCAACACTCTGATATATCCCACACTCCTCACTGTGACACTCTGATATACCCCACACCCCTCACTGTAACACTCTAATATATCCCACACCCCTCACTGGAACACTCTGATATATCCCACACCCCTCACTGTAACATTCTGATATACCCCACACCCCTCACTGTAACACTCTGATATATCCCACACCCCTCACTGTATCACTCTGATATATCCCACAACCCTCACTGTAACACTGATATATCCCACTCGCCTCACTGTAACACTCTGATATATCCCACACCCCTCACTGTAACACTCTGATATACCCCACACCCCTCACTGTAACACTCTGATATATCCCACACCCCTCACTGTAACACTCTGATATATCCCACACGCCTCACTGTAACACTCTGGTATATCTCACACCCCTCACTGTAACACTCTGATAAACCCCACACCCCTCACTGTAACACTCTGATATATCCCACACCCCTCACTGTAACACTCTGATATATCCCAAATCCCTCACTGTAACACTCTGATATATCCCACATCCCTCACTGTATCACTCTGATATATCCCACACCCCTCACTGTAACACTCTGATATATGCCACACCCCTCACTGTAACACTCTGATATATCCCACACCCCTCACTGTAACACACTGACATATCCCACACCCCTCACTGCAACACTCTGATATATCCCACACCCCTCACTGTAACACTCTGATATATCCCACACCCCTCACTGTATCACTCTGATATACCCCACACCCCTCACTGTAACAATCTGATATATCCCACACCCCTCACGTTAACACTCTGACATATCCCACTGCCCTCACTGTAACACTCTGATATATCCCACACCCCTCACTGTAACACTCTGATATATCCCACACCCCTCACTGTAACACTCTGACATATCCCACACCCGTCACTGTAACAGTCTGATATATCCCACACCCCTCACTGTAACACTCTGACATATCCCACACCCCTCACTGTAACACTCTGATATATCCCACACTCCTCACTGTAACACTCTGATATATCCCACACCCCTCACTGTAACACTCTGATATATCCCACGCCCCTCACTGTAACACTCTGATATATCCCACACTCCTCACTGTAACACTCCGATATACCCCACATCTCTCACTGTAACACTCTGATATATCCCAAACCCCTCACTGTAACACTCTGAAATATCCCACACTCCTCACTGTAACACTCTGATATATCCCACACCCCTCACTGTAACACTCTGATATATCCCACACCCCTCACTGTCACACTCTGAGATATCCCACACCACTCACTGTAACACTCTGATATATCCCACACCCCTCACTTTTACACTCTGATATATCCCACACCACTCACTGTAACACTCTGATATATCCCACACCCCTCACATTTACACTCTGATATACCCCACACCTCTCACTGTAACACTCTGATATATCCCACACTCCTCACTGTAACACTCTGATATACCCCACACCCCTCACTGTAACACTCTAATATATCCCACATCCCTCACTGTAACACTCTAATATATCCCACACCCCTCACTGGAACACTCTGATATATCCCACACCCCTCACTGTAACACTCTGATATACCCCACACCCCTCACTGTAACACTCTGATATATCCCACACCCCTCACTGTATCACTCTGATATATCCCACAACCCTCACTGTAACACTGATATATCTCACTCGCCTCACTGTAACACTCTGATATATCCCACACCCCTCACTGTAACACTCTGATATACCCCACACCCCTCACTGTAACACTCTGATATATCCCACACCCCTCACTGTAACACTCTGATATATCCCACACTCCTCACTGTAACACTCTGATATATCTCACACCCCTCACTGTAACACTCTGATAAACCCCACACCCCTCACTGTAACACTCTGATATATCCCACACCCCTCACTGTAACACTCTGATATATCCCACATCCCTCACTGTAACACTCTGATATATCCCACATCCCTCACTGTATCACTCTGATATATCCCACACCCCTCACTGTAACACTCTGATATATGCCACACCCCTCACTGTAACACTCTGATATATCCCACATCCCTCACCGTAACACACTGACATATCCCACACCCCTCACTGCAACAATCTGATATATCCCACACCCCTCACTGTAACACTCTGATATATCCCACACCCCTCACTGTATCACTCTGATACATCCCACACCCCTCACTGTAACACTCTGATATATCCCACACCCCTCACTGTAACAATCTGATATATCCCACACCCCTCACGTTAACACTCTGACATATCCCACACCCCTCACTGTAACACTCTGATATATCCCACACCTCTCACTGTAACACTCTGATATATCCCACACCCCTCACTGTAACACTCTGACATATCCCACACCCCTCACTGTAACAGTCTGATATATCCCACACCCCTCACTGTAACACTCTGACATATCCCACACCCCTCACTGTAACACTCTGATATATCCCGCACCCCTCACTGTAACACTCTGATATATCCCACACCCCTCACTGTAACACTCTGATATATCCCACACCCCTCACTGCAACACTTTGATATATCCCACACCCCTCACTGTAACACTCTGATATCTCCCACACTCCTCACTGTAACACTCAGATATATCTCACACCCCTCACTGTAACACTCTGATATATCCCACACTCCTCACTGTAACACTCTGATATATCCCACACCCCCAACTGTAACACTCTGATATATCCCACACTCCTCACTGTAACACTCTGATATATCCCACACCCCTCACTGCAACACTTTGATATATCCCACACCCCTCACTGCAACACTCTGATATCTCCCACACTCCTCACTGTAACACTCTGATATATCCCACACCCCTCAATGTAACACTCTGATATATCCCACACCCCTCACTGCAACACTCTGATATATCCCACACTCCTCACTGTAACACTCTGATATACCCCACACCCCTCACTGTAACACTCTAATATATCCCACACCCCTCACTGGAACACTCTGATATATCCCACACCCCTCACTGTAACATTCTGATATACCCCACACCCCTCACTGTAACACTCTGATATATCCCACACCCCTCACTGTATCACTCTGATATATCCCACACCCCTCACTGTAACACTGATATATCCCACTCGCCTCACTGTAACACTCTGATATATCCCACACCCCTCACTGTAACACTCTGATATACCCCACACCCCTCACTGTAACACTCTGATATATCCCACACCCCTCACTGTAACACTCTGATATATCCCACACGCCTCACTGTAACACTCTGGTATATCTCACACCCCTCACTGTAACACTCTGATAAACCCCACACCCCTCACTGTAACACTCTGATATATCCCACACCCCTCACTGTAACACTCTGATATATCCCAAATCCCTCACTGTAACACTCTGATATATCCCACATCCCTCACTGTATCACTCTGATATATCCCACACCCCTCACTGTAACACTCTGATATATGCCACACCCCTCACTGTAACACTCTGATATATCCCACACCCCTCACTGTAACACACTGACATATCCCACACCCCTCACTGCAACACTCTGATATATCCCACACCCCTCACTGTAACACTCTGATATATCCCACACCCCTCACTGTATCACTCTGATATATCCCACACCCCTCACTGTAACACTCTGATATACCCCACACCCCTCACTGTAACAATCTGATATATCCCACACCCCTCATGTTAACACTCTGACATATCCCACAGCCCTCACTGTAACACTCTGATATATCCCACACCCCTCACTGTAACACTCTGATATATCCCACACCCCTCACTGTAACACTCTGACATATCCCACACCCGTCACTGTAACAGTCTGATATATCCCACACCCCTCACTGTAACACTCTGACATATCCCACACCCCTCACTGTAACACTCTGATATATCCCACACTCCTCACTGTAACACTCTGATATATCCCACACCCCTCACTGTAACACTCTGATATATCCCACACCCCTCACTGTAACACTCTGATATATCCCACACTCCTCACTGTAACACTCCGATATACCCCACATCTCTCACTGTAACACTCTGATATATCCCAAACCCCTCACTGTAACACTCTGAAATATCCCACACTCCTCACTGTAACACTCTGATATATCCCACACCCCTCACTGTAACACTCTGATATATCCCACACCCCTCACTGTCACACTCTGAGATATCCCACACCACTCACTGTAACACTCTGATATATCCCACACCCCTCACTTTTACACTCTGATATATCGCACACCACTCACTGTAACACTCTGATATATCCCACACCCCTCACATTTACACTCTGATATACCCCACACCTCTCACTGTAACACTCTGATATATCCCACACTCCTCACTGTAGCACTCTGATATACCCCACACCCCTCACTGTAACACTCTAATATATCCCACACCCCTCACTGGAACACTCTGATATATCCCACACCCCTCACTGTAACACTCTGATATACCCCACACCCCTCACTGTAACACTCTGATATATCCCACACCCCTCACTGTATCACTCTGATATATCCCACAACCCTCACTGTAACACTGATATATCTCACTCGCCTCACTGTAACACTCTGATATATCCCACACCCCTCACTGTAACACTCTGATATACCCCACACCCCTCACTGTAACACTCTGATATATCCCACACCCCTCACTGTAACACTCTGATATATCCCACACTCCTCACTGTAACACTCTGATATATCTCACACCCCTCACTGTAACACTCTGATAAACCCCACACCCATCACTGTAACACTCTGATATATCCCACACCCCTCACTGTAACACTCTGATATATCCCACACCCCTCACTGTAACACTCTGATATATCCCACACCCCTCACTGTAACACTCTGACATATCCCACACCCGTCACTGTAACAGTCTGATATATCCCACACCCCTCACTGTAACACTCTGACATATCCCACACCCCTCACTGTAACACTCTGATATATCCCACACTCCTCACTGTAACACTCTGATATATCCCACACCCCTCACTGTAACACTCTGATATATCCCACGCCCCTCACTGTAACACTCTGATATATCCCACACTCCTCACTGTAACACTCCGATATACCCCACATCTCTCACTGTAACACTCTGATATATCCCAAACCCCTCACTGTAACACTCTGAAATATCCCACACTCCTCACTGTAACACTCTGATATATCCCACACCCCTCACTGTAACACTCTGATATATCCCACACCCCTCACTGTCACACTCTGAGATATCCCACACCACTCACTGTAACACTCTGATATATCCCACACCCCTCACTTTTACACTCTGATATATCCCACACCACTCACTGTAACACTCTGATATATCCCACACCCCTCACATTTACACTCTGATATACCCCACACCTCTCACTGTAACACTCTGATATATCCCACACTCCTCACTGTAACACTCTGATATACCCAACACCCCTCACTGTAACACTCTAATATATCCCACACCCCTCACTGTAACACTCTAATATATCCCACACCCCTCACTGGAACACTCTGATATATCCCACACCCCTCACTGTAACACTCTGATATACCCCACACCCCTCACTGTAACACTCTGATATATCCCACACCCCTCACTGTATCACTCTGATATATCCCACAACCCTCACTGTAACACTGATATATCTCACTCGCCTCACTGTAACACTCTGATATATCCCACACCCCTCACTGTAACACTCTGATATACCCCACACCCCTCACTGTAACACTCTGATATATCCCACACCCCTCACTGTAACACTCTGATATATCCCACACGCCTCACTGTAACACTCTGATATATCTCACACCCCTCACTGTAACACTCTGATAAACCCCACACCCCTCACTGTAACACTCTGATATATCCCACACCCCTCACTGTAACACTCTGATATATCCCACATCCCTCACTGTAACACTCTGATATATCCCACATCCCTCACTGTATCACTCTGATATATCCCACACCCCTCACTGTAACACTCTGATATATGCCACACCCCTCACTGTAACACTCTGATATATCCCACATCCCTCACCGTAACACACTGACATATCCCACACCCCTCACTGCAACAATCTGATATATCCCACACCCCTCACTGTAACACTCTGATATATCCCACACCCCTCACTGTATCACTCTGATACATCCCACACCCCTCACTGTAACACTCTGATATATCCCACACCCCTCACTGTAACAATCTGATATATCCCACACCCCTCACGTTAACACTCTGACATATCCCACACCCCTCACTGTAACACTCTGATATATCCCACACCTCTCACTGTAACACTCTGATATATCCCACACCCCTCACTGTAACACTCTGACATATCCCACACCCCTCACTGTAACAGTCTGATATATCCCACACCCCTCACTGTAACACTCTGACATATCCCACACCCCTCACTGTAACACTCTGATATATCCCGCACCCCTCACTGTAACACTCTGATATATCCCACACCCCTCACTGTAACACTCTGATATATCCCACACCCCTCACTGCAACACTTTGATATATCCCACACCCCTCACTGTAACACTCTGATATCTCCCACACTCCTCACTGTAACACTCAGATATATCTCACACCCCTCACTGTAACACTCTGATATATCCCACACTCCTCACTGTAACACTCTGATATATCCCACACCCCCAACTGTAACACTCTGATATATCCCACACTCCTCACTGTAACACTCTGATATATCCCACACCCCTCACTGCAACACTTTGATATATCCCACACCCCTCACTGCAACACTCTGATATCTCCCACACTCCTCACTGTAACACTCTGATATATCCCACACCCCTCACTGTAACACTCTGATATATCCCACACCCCTCACTGCAACACTCTGATATATCCCACACTCCTCACTGTAACACTCTGATATACCCCACACCCCTCACTGTAACACTCTAATATATCCCACACCCCTCACTGGAACACTCTGATATATCCCACACCCCTCACTGTAACATTCTGATATACCCCACACCCCTCACTGTAACACTCTGATATATCCCACACCCCTCACTGTATCACTCTGATATATCCCACACCCCTCACTGTAACACTGATATATCCCACTCGCCTCACTGTAACACTCTGATATATCCCACACCCCTCACTGTAACACTCTGATATACCCCACACCCCTCACTGTAACACTCTGATATATCCCACACCCCTCACTGTAACACTCTGATATATCCCACACGCCTCACTGTAACACTCTGGTATATCTCACACCCCTCACTGTAACACTCTGATAAACCCCACACCCCTCACTGTAACACTCTGATATATCCCACACCCCTCACTGTAACACTCTGATATATCCCAAATCCCTCACTGTAACACTCTGATATATCCCACATCCCTCACTGTATCACTCTGATATATCCCACACCCCTCACTGTAACACTCTGATATATGCCACACCCCTCACTGTAACACTCTGATATATCCCACACCCCTCACTGTAACACACTGACATATCCCACACCCCTCACTGCAACACTCTGATATATCCCACACCCCTCACTGTAACACTCTGATATATCCCACACCCCTCACTGTATCACTCTGATATATCCCACACCCCTCACTGTAACACTCTGATATACCCCACACCCCTCACTGTAACAATCTGATATATCCCACACCCCTCATGTTAACACTCTGACATATCCCACAGCCCTCACTGTAACACTCTGATATATCCCACACCCCTCACTGTAACACTCTGATATATCCCACACCCCTCACTGTAACACTCTGACATATCCCACACCCGTCACTGTAACAGTCTGATATATCCCACACCCCTCACTGTAACACTCTGACATATCCCACACCCCTCACTGTAACACTCTGATATATCCCACACTCCTCACTGTAACACTCTGATATATCCCACACCCCTCACTGTAACACTCTGATATATCCCACACCCCTCACTGTAACACTCTGATATATCCCACACTCCTCACTGTAACACTCCGATATACCCCACATCTCTCACTGTAACACTCTGATATATCCCAAACCCCTCACTGTAACACTCTGAAATATCCCACACTCCTCACTGTAACACTCTGATATATCCCACACCCCTCACTGTAACACTCTGATATATCCCACACCCCTCACTGTCACACTCTGAGATATCCCACACCACTCACTGTAACACTCTGATATATCCCACACCCCTCACTTTTACACTCTGATATATCGCACACCACTCACTGTAACACTCTGATATATCCCACACCCCTCACATTTACACTCTGATATACCCCACACCTCTCACTGTAACACTCTGATATATCCCACACTCCTCACTGTAGCACTCTGATATACCCCACACCCCTCACTGTAACACTCTAATATATCCCACACCCCTCACTGGAACACTCTGATATATCCCACACCCCTCACTGTAACACTCTGATATACCCCACACCCCTCACTGTAACACTCTGATATATCCCACACCCCTCACTGTATCACTCTGATATATCCCACAACCCTCACTGTAACACTGATATATCTCACTCGCCTCACTGTAACACTCTGATATATCCCACACCCCTCACTGTAACACTCTGATATACCCCACACCCCTCACTGTAACACTCTGATATATCCCACACCCCTCACTGTAACACTCTGATATATCCCACACTCCTCACTGTAACACTCTGATATATCTCACACCCCTCACTGTAACACTCTGATAAACCCCACACCCCTCACTGTAACACTCTGATATATCCCACACCCCTCACTGTAACACTCTGATATATCCCACATCCCTCACTGTAACACTCTGATATATCCCACATCCCTCACTGTATCACTCTGATATATCCCACACCCCTCACTGTAACACTCTGATATATGCCACACCCCTCACTGTAACACTCTGATATATCCCACATCCCTCACCGTAACACACTGACATATCCCACACCCCTCACTGCAACAATCTGATATATCCCACACCCCTCACTGTAACAATCTGATATATCCCACACCCCTCACGTTAACACTCTGACATATCCCACACCCCTCACTGTAACACTCTGATATATCCCACACCCCTCACTGTAACACTCTGATATATCCCACACCCCTCACTGTAACACTCTGACATATCCCACACCCCTCACTGTAACAGTCTGATATATCCCACACCCCTCACTGTAACATTCTGACATATCCCACACCCCTCACTGTAACACTCTGATATATCCCACACTCCTCACTGTAACACTCTGATATATCCCACACCCCTCACTGTAACACTCTGATATATCCCACACCCCTCACTGTAACACTCTGATATATCCCACACTCCTCACTGTAACACTCTGATATACCCCACATCTCTCACTGTAACACTCTGATATATCCCAAACCCCTCACTGTAACACTCTGAAATATCCCACACTCCTCACTGTAACACTCTGATATATCCCACACCCCTCACTGTAACACTCTGATATATCCCACACCCCTCACTGTCACACTCTGATATATCCCACACCACTCACTGTAACACTCTGATATATCCCACACCCCTCACTTTTACACTCTGATATATCCCACACCACTCACTGTAACACTCTGATATATCCCACACCCCTCACTTTTACACTCTGATATACCCCACACCTCTCACTGTAACACTCTGATATATCCCAAACACCTCACTGTAACACTCTGAAATATCCCACACTCCTCACTGTAACACTCTGATACATCCCACACTCCTCACTGTAACACTCTGATATATCCCACACTCCTCACTGTAACACTCTGATATATCCCACACCCCTCACTGGAACTCTCTGATATATCCCACACTCCTCACTGTAACACTCTGATATATCCCACACTCCTCACTGTAACACTCTGATAAATCCGACACCACTCACTGTACCAGTCTGATATATCCCACACTCCTCACTGTAACACTCTGATAAATCCCACACCCCTCACTGGAACACTCTGATAAATCCCACACCCCTCAATGTAACACTCTTATATATCACACACCCCTCACTGTAACACTCTGATATATCGCACACCCCTCACTTTTTAATTAATTAGAGATACAGCACTGAAACAGGCCCTTCGGCCCACCAAGTCTGTGCCGACCAACAACCACCCATTTATTCTAACCCGACAGTAATCCCATATTCCCTATCACCTCCCTACACTAGGGGCAATTTACAACAGCCAATTTTCCTATTCCCTGCAAGTCTTTGGATGTGGGAGGAAACCGGAGCACCCGGCGAAAACCCACGCAGACACAGGGAGAACTTGCAAACTCCACACAGGCAGTACCCAGAATCGAACCCAGGTCCCTGGAGCTGTGAGGCTGCAGTGCTAACCACTGCGCCACTGTGCCGCCCATTTTTACACTCTGATATACCCCACATCTCTCACTGTAACACTCTGATATATCCCAAACCCCTCACTGTAACACTCTGAAATATCCCACACTCCTCACTGTAACACTCTGATATATCCCACACCCCTCACTGTAACACTCTGAAATATCCCACACTCCTCACTGTAACACTCTGATACACCCCACACCCCTCTCTGTAACTCTCTGATATATCCCACACCACCCACTGTAACACTCTGATATATCCCGCACCCCTCACGGTAACGCTCAGATATATCCCAGACTCCTCACTGGAACACACTGAAAAATCCCGACACTCCCAAATGTAACACTCTGATATATCCCTCACCCCTCACTGTAACACTCTGATATATCCCTCACCCCTCGCTGTAACGCTCAGATATATCCCACACCCCTCACTGTAACACTCTGATATCTCCCAGACTCCTCACTGTAACACACTGAAAAATCCCGACACCCCCAACTGTAACACTCTGATATATCCTACACCCCTCACTGTAACACTCTGATATACCCCACACTCCTCACTGTAACACTCTGATATATCCCACACCCCTCACTGTAACACTCTGATATACCCCACATCTCTCACTGTAACACTCTGATATATCCCAAACCCCTCACTGTAACACTCTGAAATATCCCACACTCCTCACTGTAACACTCTGATATATCCCACACCCCTCACTGTAACACTCTGATATATCCCACACCCCTCACTGTCACACTCTGATATATCCCACACCACTCACTGTAACACTCTGATATATCCCACACCCCTCACTTTTACACTCTGATATATCCCACACCACTCACTGTAACACTCTGATATATCCCACACCCCTCACTTTTACACTCTGATATACCCCACACCTCTCACTGTAACACTCTGATATATCCCAAACACCTCACTGTAACACTCTGAAATATCCCACACTCCTCACTGTAACACTCTGATACATCCCACACTCCTCACTGTAACACTCTGATATATCCCACACTCCTCACTGTAACACTCTGATATATCCCACACTCCTCACTGTAACACTCTGATAAATCCGACACCACTCACTGTACCAGTCTGATATATCCCACACTCCTCACTGTAACACTCTGATAAATCCCACACCCCTCACTGGAACACTCTGATAAATCCCACACCCCTCAATGTAACACTCTTATATATCACACACCCCTCACTGTAACACTCTGATATATCGCACACCCCTCACTTTTACACTCTGATATACCCCACATCTCTCACTGTAACACTCTGATATATCCCAAACCCCTCACTGTAACACTCTGAAATATCCCACACTCCTCACTGTAACACTCTGATATATCCCACACCCCTCACTGTAACACTCTGAAATATCCCACACTCCTCACTGTAACACTCTGATATACCCCACACCCCTCTCTGTAACTCTCTGATATATCCCACACCACTCACTGTAACACTCTGATATATCCCGCACCCCTCACGGTAACATTCTGATATATCCCTCACCCCTCGCTGTAACGCTCAGATATATCCCAGACTCCTCACTGGAACACACTGAAAAATCCCGACACTCCCAAATGTAACACTCTGATATATCCCTCAGCCCTCACTGTAACACTCTGATACATCCCTCACCCCTCGCTGTAACGCTCAGATATATCCCACACCCCTCACTGTAACACTCTGATATCTCCCAGACTCCTCACTGTAACACACTGAAAAATCCCGACACCCCCAACTGTAACACTCTGATATATCCTACACCCCTCACTGTAACACTCTGATATATCCCACACTCCTCACTGTAACACACTGCAAAATCCCGACACCCCCAACTGTAACACTCTGATATATCCTACACCCCTCACTGTAACACTCTGATATATCCCACACCACTCACTGTAACAGTCTGATATATCTCACACCCCTCACTGCAACACTTTGATATATCCGACACCCCTCACTGTAACACTCTGATATATCCCACACCCCTCACTGTAACACTCTGATATACCCCACAACCCTCACTGTAACACTCTGAAATATCCCACACTCCTCACTGCAACACTCTGATATATCCCACACCCCTCACTGTAACACTCTGATATACCCCACACCCCTCACTGTAACTCTCTGATATTTCCAACACCACTCACTGTAACACTCTGATATATCCCTCACCCCTCGCTGTAACGCTCAGATATATCCCAGACTCCTCACTGTAACACACTGAAAAATCCCGACACACCCTAATGTAACACTCTGATATATCCCTCACCCCTCACTGTAACACTCTGATATATCCCTCACCCCTCGCTGTAACGCTCAGATATATCCCACACCCCTCACTGTAACACTCTGATATCTCCCAGACTCCTCACTGTAACACACTGAAAAATCTCGACACACCCAACTGTAACACTCTGATATATCCCACACTCCTCACTGTAACAGTCTGATATATCCCACACCCCTCACTGTAACATTCTGATATATCCCACACCCCTCACTGTAACAGTCTGATATAACCCACCCCCCTCACTGCAACAGTCTTATATATCCCACCCCCCTCACTGTAACAGTCTGATATATCCCACACCCCTCACTGTAACACTCTGATATATCCCACACCCCTCACTGTAACAGTCTGATATATCCCACACCCCCAACTGTAACACTCTGATATATCCCACACCACTCACTGTAGCACTCTGATATACCCCTCTCCCCTCACTGTAACACTATGATATATCCCACACCACTCACTGTAACACTCTGATATTTCCCACACCCCTCACTGTAACACTCTGATATATCCCACACCCCTCACTGTAACAGTCTGATATATCCCACACCCCCAACTGTAACACTCTGATATATCCCACACCACTCACTGTAGCACTCTGATATACCCCTCTCCCCTCACTGTAACACTATGATATATCCCACACCACTCACTGTAACACTCTGATATTTCCCACACCCCTCACTGTAACACTCTGATATCTCCCACACCACTCCTTGTAATACTCTGATATATCACACACCCCTCCTTGTAACAATCTGATATATCCCACAACTCTCACTGTAACACTCTGATATATCCCACACCCCTCCTTGTAATACTCCGATATATCACACACCCCTCCTTGTAACAATCTGATATATCCCACAACTCTCACTGTAACACTCTGATATATCCCACACCCCTCACTGTAACAGTCTGATATATCCCACACCCCTCACTTTTACACTCTGATGTATCCCACACCCCTCACTGTAACACTCTGATATATCCCACACACCTCACTGTAACACTCTGATATATCCCACACTCCTCACTGTAACACTCTGATATATCCGACAACACTCACTGTACCAGTCTGATATAACCCACACTCCTCACTGTAACACTCTGATAAATCCCACACCCCTCACTGGAACACTCTGATAAATCCCACACCCCTCAATGTAACACTCTTATATATCACACACCCCTCACTGTAACACTCTGATATATCGCACACCCCTCACTTTTACACTCTGATATACCCCACATCTCTCACTGTAACACTCTGATATATCCCAAACCCCTCACTGTAACACTCTGAAATATCCCACACTCCTCACTGTAACACTCTGATATACCCCACACCCCTCACTGTAACACTCTGATATACCCCACACCCCTCACTGTAACACTCTGAAATATCCCACACTCCTCACTGTAACACTCTGATATACCCCACACCCCGCACTGCAACACTCTGAGATATCCCACACCACTCACTGTAACACTTTGATATATCCCACACCCCTCACTGTAACACTCTGATATCCCCCACACCCCTCACTGTAACGCTCTGATATATCCCACACCCCTCACTGTAACACTCTGATATATCCCACACCCCTCACTGTAACACTTTGATATTTCCCACACCCCTCAATGAAACACTCTGATATGCCCCACACCCCTCACTGTAACTCTCTGATATATCCCACACCACTCACTGTCACACTCTGATATATCCCACACCCCTCAATGCAACACTGATATATCCAACACCCCTCACTGCAACACTCTGATATATCCCTCACCCCCAACTGTAACACTTTGATACATTCCACACCCCTCACTGTAACACTCTGATATTTCCCAACACCCCAAACTGAAACACTCTGATATATCCCACACCCCTCCTTGTAATACTCTGATATATCACACACCCCTCCTTGTAATACTCTGATATATCACACACCCCTCCTTGTAACAATCTGATATATCCCACAACTCTCACTGTAACACTCTGATATATCCCACACCCCTCCTTGTAATACTCTGATATATCACACACCCCTCCTTGTAACAATCTGATATATCCCACAACTCTCACTGTAACACTCTGATATATCCCACACCCCTCACTTTAACAGTCTGATATATCCCACACCCCTCACTTTTACACTCTGATGTATCCCACACCCCTCACTGTAACACTCTGATATATCCCACACACCTCACTGTAACACTCTGATATATCCCACACTCCTCACTGTAACACTCTGATATATCCGACAACACTCACTGTACCAGTCTGATATAACCCACACTCCTCACTGTAACACTCTGATATCCCCCACACTCCTCACTGTAACACTCTGATACATTCCACAACCCTCACTGTAACACTCTGATATTTCCCGACACCCCAAACTGAAACACTCTGATATATCCCACACCCCTCACTGTAACACTCTGATATATCCCACACCCCTCACTGTAACACTCTGATATATCCCACACCCCTCCTTGTAACACTCTTATATATCCCACACCCCTCACTGTAACACTCTGATATATCCCACAACCCTCCTTGTAACACTCTGATATATCCCACACCTCTCACTGTAACACTCTGATATATCCCACACCCCTCACTGTCACAATCAGATATATCCCACACCCCTCACATTTACACTCCGATAAATCCCACACCCCTCACTGGAACACTCTGATATATCCCGGACTCCTCACTGTAACACACTGAAAAATCCCGACACACCCAACTGTAACACTGTGATATATCCCTCACCCCTCATTGTAACACTCTATTATATCCCACACCCCTCGCTGTAACGCTCAGATATATCCCACAACCCTCACTGTAACACTCTGATATCTCCCAGACTCCTCACTGTAACACACTGAAAAATCCCGAAACCCCCAACTGTAACACTCTGATATATCCCACACCCCTCACTGTAACACTCTGATATATCCCACACCCCTCACTGGTACACTCTGATATATCCCACACCCCTCACTGTAACACTCTGATATATCCCACACCCCTCGCTTTTACACTCTGATATATCCCAGACTCCTCACTGTAACACACTGAAAAATCCCGACACCCCCAACTGTAACACTCTGCTATATCCCACACCCCTCACTGTAAAACACTGAAAAATCCTGACACCCCCAACTGTAACACTCTGATATATCCCACACCCCTCACTGTAACACTCTGATATTTCCCACACCGCTCACTGTAACACTCTGATATACCCCACACCCCTCACTGTTACTCTCTGATATATCCCACACCACTCACTGTAACATTCTGATATATCCCACACCCCTCACTGTCACGCTCTGATATTTCGACACCCCTGACTGTAACACTCTGATATACCCCACACCCCTCACTGTAACACTCTGATATATCCCACACCACTCACTGTAACACTTTGATATATCCCACACCCCTCACTTTTACACTCTGATATCCCCCACACCCCTCACTGTAACGCTCTGATATACCCCACACCCCTCACTGTAACACTCTGATATATCCCACACCCCTCACTGTAACACTTTGATATTTCCCACACCCCTCAATGAAACACTCTGATATGCCCCACACCCCTCACTGTAACTCTCTGATATATCCCACACCACTCACTGTCACACTCTGATATATCCCACACCCCTCACTGCAACACTGATATATCCAACACCCCTCACTGCAACACTCTGATATATCCTGACACCCCCAACTGTAACACTTTGATACATTCCACACCCCTCACTGTAACACTCTGATATTTCCCAACACCCCAAACTGAAACACTCTGATATATCCCACACCCCTCCTTGTAATACTCTGATATATCACACACCCCTCCTTGTAATACTCTGATATATCACACACCCCTCCTTGTAACAATCTGATATATCCCACAACTCTCACTGTAACACTCTGATATATCCCACACCCCTCCTTGTAATACTCTGATATATCACACACCCCTCCTTGTAACAATCTGATATATCCCACAACTCTCACTGTAACACTCTGATATATCCCACACCCCTCACTGTAACAGTCTGATATATCCCACACCCCTCACTTTTACACTCTGATGTATCCCACACCCCTCACTGTAACACTCTGATATATCCCACACACCTCACTGTAACACTCTGATATTTCCCACACACCTCACTGTAACACTCTGAAATATCCCACACCCCTCACTGGAACACTCTGATATATCCCATACCACTCACTGCAACACTCTGATATATCGCACACCCCTCACTTTTGCACTCTGATATATCCCACACCACTCACTGTAACACTCTGATATATCCAACACCCCTCACTTTTGCACTCTGATATACCCCACACCTCTCACTGTAACACTCTGATATATCCCAAACCCCTCACTGTAACACTCTGATCTACCCCACACCACTCAGTGTAACTGTCTGATATATCCCACACCACTCACTGTAACACTCTGATATATCCCACAACCCCTCACTTTGACACTCTGATATCCCCCACACCCTTCACTGTAACGCTCTGATATATCCCACACCCCTCACTTTTACACTCTGATATATCCCACACCACTCACTGGAACACTCTGATATATCCCACACCCCTCACGTTTACACTCTGATATACCCCACACCTCTCACTGTAACTCTCTGATATTTCCCACACCCCTCACTGTAACACTCTGATATACCCCACACCCCTCACTGTAACTCTCTGATATATCCCACACCAATCACTGTAACACTCTGATATATCCCAAACCCCTCACTTTTACACTCTGATATCCCCCACACCCCTCACTGTAAGGCTCTGATATATCCCACACCCCTCACTGTAACACTCTGATATATCCCACCCCACTCACTGTAACACACTGATATATCCCAACACCCCCAACTGTAACACTCTGATATATCCCACACCCCTCACTGTAACACTCTGATTTTTCCCACACCCCTCCATGTAACACTCTGATATATCCCATACCCCTCCTTCTAAGACTCTGATATATCCCACACCCCTCACTGTAACACTCTGATATATCCCACACCACTCACTGTAACACTCTGATATCCCCCACACCCTTCACTGTAACACTCTGATATATCCCACAACCTTCACTGCAACACTCTGATATATCCCTCACCCCTCACTGTAACACTCTGAAAAATCCCGACACACCCAAATGTAACACTCTGATATATCCCTCTCCCCTCACTGTAACACTCTGATATATCCCACACCCCTCGCTGTAACGCTCAGATATATCCCACACCCCTCACTGTAACACTCTGATATCTCCCATACTCCTCACTGTAACACACTGAAAAATCCCGACACCCCCAACTGTAACACTCTGACATATCCCACACCCCTCACTGTAACACTCTGATATATCCCAGACTCCTCACTGTAACACACTGAAAAATCCCGACACCCCCAACTGTAACACTCTGATATATCCCACACCGCTCACTGTAACACTCTGATAGATCCCACACTCCTCACTGGAACACACTGAGAAATCCCGACACCCCCAACTGTAACACTCTGATATATCCGACACCCCTCACTGCAACAACCTGATATATCCCACACCACTCACTGTAACACTCTGATATATCCCACACCCCTCACTGGAACAGTCTGATATCTCTCACACCCCTCACTGCAACACTTTGATATATCCCACACCCCACACTGTAACACTCTGATATATCTCACACCCCTCACTGCAACACTTTGATATATCCCACACCTCACACTGTAACACTCTGATATAACCCACCCCCCTCACTTTAACACTCTGATATATCCCACACCCCTCACTGTAACACTCTGAAATATCCCACACCCCTCACTGAAACACTCTGATATATCCCACACCCCTCACAGTAACACTCTGATATATCCCACACCTCTCACTGTAACACTCTGATATGTCCCAGACTCCTCACTGTGACACTCAGATATATCCCGACACCCCCAACTGTAACACTCTGATATATCCCACACCCCTCGCTGTAACACTCTGATATATCCCACACCCCTCACTGTAACAGTCTGATATATCCCGACACCCCCAACTGTAACACTCTGATATATCCCACACCCCTCACTGTAACACTCTGATATATCCCACACTCCTCACTGTAACACACTGAAAGATCCCGACACCCCCAACTGTAACACTCTGATATATCCCACACCCCTCACTGTAACAGTCTGATATATCCCACACCCCTCACTGTAACACTCTGATATATCCCGACACCCCCAACTGTAACACTCTGATATAAGCCACCCCCCTCACTGTAACACTCAGATATATCCCGACACCCCCAACTGTAACACTCTGATATATCCCACACCCCTCACTGTAACACTCTGATAAAACCCACCCCCCTCACTGTAACACTCTGATATATCCCACACCCATCACTGTAACACTCTGAAATATCCCACACTCCTCACTGTAACACTCTGATATATCCCACACCCCTCACTGTAACAGTCTGATATATCCCACACCCCTCACTGTAACACTCTGATATATCCCACACCCCTCACAGCAACACTCTGATATATCCCACACCCCTCACAGTAACACTCAGATATATGCGACACCCCCAACTGTAACACTCTGATATATCCCACACCCCTCACTGTAACACTCTGATATATCCCACACCACTCACTGTAACACTCTGATATATCCCACACTCCTCACTGTAACACTCTGATATATCCCACACCCCTCACTGTAACACTCTGATATATCCCACACTCCTCACTGTAACACTCTGATATATCCGACACCACTCACTGTACCAGTCTGATATATCCCACACTCCTCACTGTAACACTCTGATATATCCACACCCCTCACTGGAACACTCTGATAAATCCCACACCCCTCAATGTAACACTCTTATATATCACACACCCCTCACTGTAACACTCTGATATACCCCACACCCCTCACTGTAACTCTCTGATATATCCCACACCACTCACTGTCACACTCTGATATATCCCCACCACTCACTGTAACACTCTGATATATCCCAAACCCCTCACTTTTACACTCTGATATCCCCCAAACCCCTCACTGTAAGGCTCTGATATATCCCACACCCCTCACTGTAACACTCTGATATATCCCACACCACTCACAGTAACACACTGATATATCCCGACACCCCCAACTGTAACACTCTGATATATCCCACACCCCTCACTGTAACACTCTGATATACCAAACACCCCTTACTGTAACTCTCTGATATATCCCACACCCCTCACTGTAACAGTCTGATATATCCCACACCACTCACTGTAACACACTGATATATCCCGACACCCCCAACTGTAACACTCTGATATATCCCACACCCCTCACTGTAACACTCTGATTTTTCCCACACCCCTCCATGTAACACTCTGATATATCCCATACCCCTCCTTCTAAGACTCTGATAGATCCCACAACCCCTCACTGTAACACTCTGATATATCCCACACCACTCACTGTAACACTCTGATATCCCCCACACCCTTCACTGTAACACTCTCATATATCCCACAACCTTCACTGTAACACTCTGATATATCCCTCACCCCTCACTGTAACACTCTGATATATCCCGACACCCCTCACTGTAACACTCTGATATATCCCAGACTCCTCACTGTAACACACTGAAAAATCCCGACACCCCCAACTGTAACACTCTGATATATCCCACACCCCTCACTGCAACAACCTGATATATCCCACACCACTCACTGTAACACTCTGATATATCCCACACCCCTCACTGGAACACTCTGACATCTCTCACACCCCTCACTGCAAACCTTTGATATATCCCACACCCCACACTGTAACACTCTGAAATATCCCACACCCCTCACTGAAACACTCTGATATATCCCACACCCCTCACAGTAACACTCTGATATATCCCATACCCCTCACTGTCACAGTCTGATATATCCCGACACCCCCAACTGTAACACTCTGATATATCCCACACCCCTCACTGTCACAGTCTGATATATCCCGACACCCCCAACTGTAACACTCTGATATATCCGACACCCCTCACTGTAACGCTCAGATATATCCCGTCACCCCCAACTGGAACACTCTGATATATCCCACACCCCTCACTGTAACAGTCTGATATATCCCGACACCCCCAACTGTAACACTCTGATATATCCCACACCCCTCACTGTAACAATCAGATATATCCCGACACCCCCAACTGTAACACTCTGATATATCCCACACCCCTCACTGTAACACTCTGATATATCCCACACCCCTCACTGTAACACTCTGATATATCCCGACACCCCCAACTGTAACACTCTGATATAACCCACCCCCCTCACTGTAACACTCAGATATATCCCGACACCCCCAACTGTAACACTCTGATATATCCCACACCCCTCACTGTAACACTCTGAAAAAACCCACCCCCCTCACTGTAACACTCTGATATATCCCACACCCATCACTGTAACATTCTGAAATATCCCACACTCCTCACTGTAACAGTCTGATATATCCCACACCCCTCACTGTAACACTCTGATATATCCCACACCCCTCACAGCAACATTCTGATATATCCCACACCCCTCACAGTAACACTCAGATATATCCGACACCCCCAACTGTAACACTCTGATATATCCCACACCCCTCACTGTAACACTCTGATATATCCCACACCACTCACTGTAACACTCTGATATATCCCACACTCCTCACTGTAACACTCTGATATATCCCACACCCCTCACTGTAACACTCTGATATATCCGACACCACTCACTGTACCAGTCTGATATATCCCACACTCCTCACTGTAACACTCTGATATATCCACACCCCTCACTGGAACACTCTGATAAATCCCACACCCCTCAATGTAACACTCTTATATATCACACACCCCTCACTGTAACACTCTGATATACCCCACACCCCTCACTGTAACTCTCTGATATATCCCACACCACTCACTGTCACACTCTGATATATCCCACACCACTCACTGTAACACTCTGATATATCCCAAACCCCTCACTTTTACACTCTGATATCCCCCAAACCCCTCACTGTAAGGCTCTGATATATCCCACACCCCTCACTGTAACACTCTGATATATCCCACACCACTCACAGTAACACACTGATATATCCCGACACCCCCAACTGTAACACTCTGATATATCCCACACCCCTCACTGTAACACTCTGATATACCCCACACCCCTCACTGTAACTCTCTGATATATCCCACACCACTCACTGTGACACTCTGATATATCCCAAACCCCTCACTTTTACACTCTGATATCCCCCAAACCCCTCACTGTTCTTTTGGGCCTCCTTATCTCGAGAGACAATGGATACGCGCCTGGAGGTGGTCAGTGGTTTGTGAAGCAGCGCCTGGAGTGGCTATAAAGGCCAATTCTGGAGTAACAGGCTCTTCCACAGGTGCTGCAGAGAAATTTGTTTGTTGGGGCTGTTGCACAGTTGGCTCTCCCCTTGCGCCTCTGTCTTTTTTCCTGCCAACTACTAAGTCTCTTCGACTCGCCACAATTTAGCCCTGTCTTTATGGCTGCCCGCCAGCTCTGGCGAATGCTGGCAACTGACTCCCACGACTTGTGATCAATGTCACACGATTTCATGTCGCGTTTGCAGACGTCTTTATAACGGAGACATGGACGGCCGGTGGGTCTGATACCAGTGGCGAGCTCGCTGTACAATGTGTCTTTGGGGATCCTGCCATCTTCCATGCGGCTCACATGGCCAAGCCATCTCAAGCGCCGCTGACTCAGTAGTGTGTATAAGCTGGGGATGTTGGCCGCTTCAAGGACTTCTGTGTTGGAGATATAGTCCTGCCACCTGATGTCAAGTATTCTCCGAAGGCAGCGAAGATGGAATGAATTGAGACGTCGCTCTTGGCTGGCATACGTTGTCCAGGCCTCGCTGCCGTAGAGCAAGGTACTGAGGACACAGGCCTGATACACTCGGACTTTTGTGTTCCGTGTCAGTGCGCCATTTTCCCACACTCTCTTGGCCAGTCTGGACATAGCAGTGGAAGCCTTACCCATGCGCTTGTTGATTTCTGCATCTAGAGACAGGTTACTGGTGATAGTTGAGCCTAGGTAGGTGAACTCTTGAACCACTTCCAGAGCGTGGTCGCCAATATTGATGGATGGAGCATTTCTGACATCCTGCCCCATGATGTTCGTTTTCTTGAGGCTGATGGTTAGGCCAAATTCATTGCAGGCAGACGCAAACCTGTCGATGAGACTCTGCAGGCATTCTTCAGTGTGAGATGTTAAAGCAGCATCGTCAGCAGAGAGGAGTTCTCTGATGAGGACTTTCCGTACTTTGGACTTCGCTCTTAGACGGGCAAGGTTGAACAACCTGCCCCCTGATCTTGTGTGGAGGAAAATTCCTTCTTCAGAGGATTTGAACGCATGTGAAAGCAGCAGGGAGAAGAAAATCCCAAAAAGTGTGGGTGCGAGAACACAGCCCTGTTTCACACCACTCAGGATAGGAAAGGGCTCTGATGAGGAGCCACCATGTTGAATTGTGCCTTTCATATTGTCATGGAATGAGGTGATGATACTTAGTAGCTTTGGTGGACATCCGATCTTTTCTAGTAGTCTGAAGAGACCACGTCTGCTGACGAGGTCAAAGGCTTTGGTGAGATCAATGAAAGCAATGTAGAGGGGCATCTGCTGTTCACGGCATTTCTCCTGTATCTGACGAAGGGAGAACAGCATGTCAATAGTCGATCTCTCTGCACGAAAGCCACACTGTGCCTCAGGGTAGACGCGCTCGGCCAGCTTCTGGAGCCTGTTCAGAGCGACTCGAGCAAAGACTTTCCCCACTATGCTGAGCAGGGAGATTCCACGGTAGTTGTTGCAGTCACCGCGGTCACCTTTGTTTTTATAGAGGGTGATGATGTTGGCATCGCGCATGTCCTGGGGTACTGCTCCCTCGTCCCAGCACAGGCATAGCAGTTCATGTAGTGCTGAGAGTATAGCAGGCTTGGCACTCTTGATTATTTCAGGGGTAATGCTGTCCTTCCCAGGGGCTTTTCCGCTGGCTAGGGAATCAATGGCATCACTGAGTTCCGATTTGGTTGGCTGTATGTCCAGCTCATCCATGACTGGTAGAGGCTGGGCTGCATTGAGGGCAGTCTCAGTGACAGCATTCTCCCTGGAGTACAGTTCTAGGTAGTGCTCAACCCAGCGGTCCATCTGTTTGCGTTGGTCAGTGATTATGTCCCCCGATTTAGATTTGAGGGGGGTGATCTTCTTGATGGTTGGCCCAAGAGCTCTCTTCATGCCATCATACATTCCTCTGATGTTTCCGGTGTCTGAGGCCAGCTTAATATGACTGCATAGGTGTTGCCAGTAGTCGTTTGCGCAACGCCTAGCTGTTCTTTGTGCAGTACTTCTGGCTGCTTTAAGTGCTGCGGATGTTAAATCGCTGGGGGCTTTCTTGTAGTTCAAAAGTGCAATGCGCTTAGCGGCTATGACAGGTTCCAGCTCTTCATTATGAGATTGAAACCAGTCTGCATTCCTCTTCGCACGTTTGCCGTAGGTGGTCAAAGCTGACACATAGAAGGGGTCTCTTTAACACTTTGATATATTCCACATCCCTCACTGTAACACTCTGATATATCCCACACCCCTCACTGTAACACTCTGATATATCCCACACCCCTCACTGTAACACTCTGATATATCCCACACCCCTCACTGTAACACACTGATATATCCCACACCCCTCACTGTAACACACTGATATATCCCACACCCCTCACTGTAACACACTAATATATCACACAACCCTCACTGTAACACTGATATATCCCACAACCCTCACTGTAACACTCTGATATATCCCACACCCCTTACTGTATCACTCTGATATATCCCACAACCCTCACTGTAACACTGATATATCCCACAAGCCTCACTGTAACACTCTGATATATCACACACCCCTCACTGGAACACTCTGATATATCACACACCCCTCACTGTATCACTCTGGTATTTCCCACACCCCTCACTGTAACACTCTGATATATCCCACACCCCTCACTGTAACACTCTGATATATCCCACAACCCTCACTGTAACACTGATATATCCCACAACCCTCACTGTAACACTCTGATATATCACACACCCCTCACTGTAACACTCTGATATATCCCACACCCCTCACTGTAGCACTCTGAAATATCCCACAGCCCTCACTGTAACACTCTGATATATCCCTCACCCCTCACTGGAACACTCTGATATATCACACACCCCTCACTGTAACACTCTGATATATCACACACCCCTCACTGTATCACTCTGGTATATCCCACACCCCTCACTGTAACACTCTGATATATCACACACCCCTCACTGTAACACTCTGATTTATCCCACACCCCTCACTGCAACACACTGATATATCCCTCACCCCTCACTGTAACACTCTGATATATCACACACCCCTCACTGTAACACTCTGATATATCACACACCCCTCACTGTATCACTCTGGTATATCCCACACCTCTCACTGTAACACTCTGATATATCACACACCCCTCACTGTAACACTCTGATTTATCCCACACCCCTCACTGCAACACACTGATATATCCCTCTCCCCTCACTGTAACACTCTGATATATCCCACACCCCTCACTTTACACTGATATATCCCACACTCCTCACTGTAGCACTCTGACATATCCCACACCCCTCACTGTCACACTCTGATATATCCCACACCCCTCACTGTCACACTCTGATATATACCACACCCCTCACTGTAACACTCTGATATACACCACACCCCTCACTGTAACACACTGATATATCCCACACCCCTCACTGTAACACTCTGATATATCCCACACCCCTCACTGTAACACTGATATATCCCACACCCCTCACTGTCACACTCTGATATATCTCACACCCCTCACTGTAACACACTGATATATCCCTCACCCCTCACTGCAACACTCTGATATATCACACACCCCTCACTGTAACACTCTGATATATCACACACCCCTCACTGTATCACTCTGGTATATCCCACACCCCTCACTGTAACACTCTGATATATCACACACCCCTCACTGTAACACACTGATATATCCCACACCCCTCACTGTAACACTCTGATATGCACCACACCCCTCACTGTAACACACTGATATATCCCACACCCCTCACTGTCACACTCTGATATATCCCACACCCCTCACTGTAACACACTGATATATCCCTCACCCCTCACTGTCACACTCTGATATATCCCACACCCCTCACTGTCACACTCTGATATATCCCACACCCCTCACTGTAACACTGATATATCCCACACCCCTCACTGTAACACTCTGATATATCCCACACCCCTCACTGTCACACTCTGATATATCCCATACCCCTCACTGTAACACACTGATATATCCCTCACCCCTCACTGTAACACTCTGATATATCCCACACCCCTCACTTTACACTGATATATCCCACACTCCTCACTGTAGCACTCTGACATATCCCACACCCCTCACTGTAACACACTGATATATCCCACACCCCTCACTGTAACACTCTGATATATCCCACACCCCTCACTGTAACACTGATATATCCCACACCCCTCACTGTCACACTCTGATATATCCCACACCCCTCACTGTCACACTCTGATATATACCACACCCCTCACTGTAACACTCTGATATACACCACACCCCTCACTGTAACACACTGATATATCCCACACCCCTGACTGTAACACTCTGATATATCCCACACCCCTCACTGTAACACTGATATATCCCACACCCCTCACTGTCACACTCTGATATATCTCACACCCCTCACTGTAACACACTGATATATCCCTCACCCCTCACTGCAACACTCTGATATATCACACACCCCTCACTGTAACACTCTGATATATCACACACCCCTCACTGTATCACTCTGGTATATCCCACACCCCTCACTGTAACACTCTGATATATCACACACCCCTCACTGTAACACTCTGATTTATCCCACACCCCTCACTGTAGCACTCTGACATATCCCACACCCCTCACTGTCACACTCTGATATATCCCACACCCCTCACTGTAACACACTGATATATCCCTCACCCCTCACTGTCACACTCTGATATATCCCACACCCCTCACTGTCACACTCTGATATATCCCACACCCCTCACTGTAACACTGATATATCCCACACCCCTCACTGTAACACTCTGATATATCCCACACCCCTCACTGTCACACTCTGATATATCCCACACCCCTCACTGTAACACACTGATATATCCCTCACCCCTCACTGTAACACACTGATATATCCCACACCCCTCACTGTAACACTGATATATCCCACACCCCTCACTGTAACACTGATATATCCCACACCCCTCACTGTAACACACTGATATATCCCACACCCCTCACTGTAACACTCTGATATATCCCACACCCCTCACTGTCACACTCTGATATATCCCACACCCCTCACAGTAACACTCTGATGTTTCTGACTGTGTTCTGTCTCCTCTGCGTCGGCCCGCTACCCGTGTGTTAATCTCTCTCCCTCTGAGCTTGCAAGTCGGTGCCTGTGCCCCTGCATTTTTGACCCATCACTCCTTTTCCTTGGCGTCTCCATCTCCCCGCGCCAGGGTTGCGGGGGAGGGTACGGCGCTCTGCCACCTGCCTGGAGCTGCCATCCCTCGAGTCTGTGCAGGTCCTGTTTGGCCCAATGGCCAGCTTGGCCGCTTTTGCTGCCATCAACACCCCTTCAGCAGTGGCTCTGGGGTGAAGCTCCACCGACTGCGGATTTACACCCCAAGGGCTCCTCAATCCTGCTGTAATCTGACTCCCTTCGTCGCCCATCTCCCTGAAGGTACGACTCACCGCACCAAAGGCAGGCAGTGTGCATTTTGCTGAACTAAAAATCTGGAGAAGGAAGATAGACTGAAACGACACTTTCTGAGAGATGTGCCGTGGCCTGGATTCTTGCATTTAGATGTGACCAGCAGAGGGAGAGGCACTCTCAATATTTTGTCGTGCCAAAAAATGTCAGTAGTTGAGTTCTGTTGCATTACCATTTTTGGCAAATTATTATCCTGGTCATTGATCCCGGGGAGCTGTTTCCGTCAAAGGACTTTAATGAAATAAAAGACACACACACACACACACACAGCAGGGGAGTGAGGGGAGAGAACAGACCATCCTATTTCCACATCTCCCTGGGGCATGGAATTTAGAACCAACATGACCATCTGCAAAACATGCCCTTGCGAATTCAATTCAAAACTGCACTCAACCTTTCAAGTTCATGTTTGGAGACGGATTGGGGGCTTCCACGAGATCATAAATACAATTCGTGCTCCCACTGAGGCAATTGACAGAAAAAGAAAATCACAGCCAGAATCAAAAAAAAGTGTTTCAAAACTTTTCAGAAAGTTTCAGAAAGTTTAGCAAGAAACTTTTTCTCTCTCTCTCTCTCTCTCTCTCTCTCTCTCCACTTCTCCCTTTTCCAAACTTTGCTTGTTGACGCTTTTCGAACGATATTTATCACTCCCTTTCTGTTGTTTTGTAATCTGCCCAAGACAGTTCGGTTACTTACTGTGTGAGCTCCCAGCCAGCCTTATCTCAAGGAGCTTGTAGATCCGCCCGCTCCTCCTTGAGAACTGTCCTCAGCTGCTTTCTGCAACTGGGGAACATTACCAGAATTTTCTCTCTCCCTCTCCCACACCCCCCCCTCTCTCTCTTGCTCGCTTTTCTCTTATTTAAAAATCCTTAATTGGTAAAATATCAATTTGAAAGTCCTTTACATGACGTCTGGAAAAGTTACCGCCTTCTCTATATAAGCTTACGTCAACTCCACAGATGTCAGTGCAACACAAGAGACATGGACAAACACCAGGATAGCTGCTGGTGTATTCAGAGACCTCACACGGGTAGAATGGTCCGACCGTGGTGGCAAGAATTTAACCACATTCCCCTCTAGCCAACGGGGATTTCATTTGTCAAACAAGTCAGATCGCACTGGAGTTGAGAGAAGCGGAGTCCAGGCAACCCTTCCAATAAGCGACAGCACGATTTAGCTGGGAGTTCTCCAGTGAGGGGTGTGGGATACATCAGAGTGTTACAGTGAGGGGTGTGGGAGATATCAGAGTGTTGCAGTGAGGGGTGTGGGATATATCAGAGTGTTACAGTGAGGGGTGTGGGATATATCAGAGTGTTACAGGGAGGGGTGTGGGATATATCAGAGTGTTACAAGGAGGGGTGAGGGATATATCAGAGTGTTACAGGGAGGGGTGTGGGATATATCAGAGTGTTACAAGGAGGGGTGTTGGATATATCAGAGTGTTACAGTGAGGGGTGTGGGATATATCAGAGTGTTACAAGGAGGGGTGTGGGATATATCAGAGTGTTACAGTGAGGGGTGTGGAATATATCAGAGTGTTACAGTGAGGGGTGTGGGATATATCAGAGTCTTCCAGTTGGGGGTGTCGGGATATATCAGAGTGTTACAGTGAGGGGTGTGGGATATATCAGAGTATTGCAAGGAGGGGTGTGGGATATATCAGAGTGTTACAGTTGGGGGTGTCGGGATATATAAGAGTGTTACAGTGACGGGTGTGGGAGATATCAGAGTGTTGCAGTGAGGGGTGTGAGATATATCAGACTGTTACAGTGAGGAGTGTGGGATATATCAGAGTGTTACAGTGAGCGGTGTGGGAGAAATCAGAGTGTAACAGTGAGGGTTGTGGGATATATCAGAGTGTTACAGTGAGGAGTGTGGGATATATCAGAGTGTTACAGTGAGGAGTGTGGGATATATCAGACTGTTACAGTGAGGGGTGTGGGAGAAATCAGAGTGTAACAGTGAGGGTTGTGGGATATATCAGAGTGTTACAGTGAGGGGTGTGGGATATATCAGAGTGTTACAGTGAGGAGTGTGGGATATATCAGAGTGTTACAGTGAGGGGTGTGGGATATATCAGAGTGTTACAAGGAGGGGTGTGGGATATATCAGAGTGTTACAGTTGGGGGTGTCGGGATATATCAGAGTCTTACAGTGAGGGGTGTGGGAGAAATCAGAGTGTTACAGTGAGGGGTGTGGGAAATATCAGACTGTTACAGTGAGGGGTGTGGGATATATCAGAGTGTTACAGTGAGGGGTGTGAGATATATCAGAGCGTTACAGTGAGGGGTGTGGGATATATCAGAGTGTTACGGTGAGGGGTGTGGGATATATCAGAGTGTTACGGTGAGGGGTGTGGGATATATCAGAGTGTTACAGTGAGGGGTGTGGGGTACATCAGAGTTTACAGTGAGTAGTGTGGGATATATCAGTGTGTTACACTGAGGGGTGTGGGATATATCAGTGTTAAAGTGAGGGTTGTGGGATATATCAGAGTGTGACAGTGAGGGAAGTGGGGTATATCAGTGTGTTACAGTGAGGGGTGTGGGATATATCAGAGTGTTACAGTGAGGGAAGTGGGATAAATCATGGGGTTACAGTGAGGGGTTTGGGATATATCAGAGTGTTACAGTTAGGGGTGTGGGATATATCAGAGTGTTACAGTGAGGGGTGTGGGATATATCAGTGTGTTACAGTGAGGGGTGTGGGATATATCAGAGTGTTACAGTGAGGGAAGTGGGGTATATCCGAGTGTAACAGTGAGGGGTGTGGGATATATCAGATTGTTACAGTGAGGGGATGTGGGATAAATCATGGGGTTACAGTGAGGGGTTTGGGATAGATCAGAGTGTTAGAGTGAGGGGTGTGGGATATATCAGAGTGTTACAGTGAGGGGTGTGGGATATATCAGAGTGTTACAGTGACGGATGTGGGATATATCAGAGTGTTACAGTGAGGGGTGTGGTTTATACCAGAATGTTGCTTTGAGGGTTGTGGGATATATCAGAGTGTTACAGTGAGGGGTGTGGGAGAAATCAGAGTGTAACAGTGAGGGTTGTGGGATATATCAGAGTGTTACAGTGAGGAGTGTGGGATATATCAGACTGTTACAGTGAGGGGTGTGGGATATATCAGAGTGTTACAGTGAGGAGTGTGGGAGATATCAGACTGTTACAGTGAGGGGTGTGGGAGAAATCAGAGTGTAACAGTGAGGGTTGTGGGATATATCAGAGTGTTCCAGTGAGGGGTGTGGGATATATCAGAGTGTTACAGTGAGGAGTGTGGGATATATCAGAGTGTTGCAGTGAGGGGTGTGGGATATATCAGAGTGTTACAAGGAGGGGTGTGGGATATATCAGAGTGTTACAGTTGGGGGTGTCGGGATATATCAGACTGTTACAGTGAGGAGTGTGGGATATATCAGACTGTTACAGTGAGGGGTGTGGGAAATATCAGACTGTTACAGTGAGGGGTGTGGGAGAAATCAGAGTGTAACAGTGAGGGTTGGGGGATATATCAGAGTGTTACAGTGAGGGAAGTGGGATATATCAGAGTGTTATAGTGAGGGGTGTTGGATATATCAGAGTGTTACAGTGAGGGGTGTAGGATATATCAGACTGTTACAATGCGGGTT
Organism: Heterodontus francisci; assembly: GCF_036365525.1. Taxonomy (NCBI): domain Eukaryota; kingdom Metazoa; phylum Chordata; class Chondrichthyes; order Heterodontiformes; family Heterodontidae; genus Heterodontus; species Heterodontus francisci. The sequence continues at coordinate 92,048 of NW_027141328.1, forward strand.
GTGGGATATATCAGAGTGTTGCAGTGAGGGGTGTGGGATATATCAGAGTGTTACAGTGAGGGGTGTGGGATATATCAGAGTTGCAGTGAGGGGTGTGGGATATATCAGTGCGTTACAGTGAGGAGTGTGGGATATATCAGAGTGTTACAGTGAGGGAAGTGGGATATATCAGACTGTTATAGTGAGGGGTGTGGGATATATCAGTGTGTTGTAGTGAGGGGTGTGGGATATATCAGTGTTACAGTGAGGGGTGTGGGATATATCAGAGTGTTACAGTGAGGGGTGTGGGATATATCAGAGTGTTACAGTGAGGGGTGTGGGATATATCAGAGTGTTACAGTGAGGGGTGTGGGATATATCAGAGCGTTACAGGGAGGGGTGTGGGATGTATCAGAGTGTTACTGTGAGGGGTGTGGGGTATATCAGAGTGTTACAGTGAGGGGTGTGGTTTATACCAGAATGTTGCTTTGAGGGTTGTGGGATATATCAAAGTGTTACAGTGAGGGGTGTGGGAGAAATCAGAGTGTAACAGTGAGGGTTGTGGGATATATCAGAGTGTTACAGTGAGGAGTGTGGGATATATCAGACTGTTACAGTGAGGGGTGTGGGATATATCAGAGTGTTACAGTGAGGAGTGTGGGAGATATCAGACTGTTACAGTGAGGGGTGTGGGAGAAATCAGAGTGTAACAGTGAGGGTTGAGGGATATATCAGAGTGTTACAGTGAGGGGTGTGGGATATATCAGAGTGTTACAGTGAGGAGTGTGGGATATATCAGAGTGTTGCAGTGAGGGGTGTGGGATATATCAGAGTGTTACAAGGAGGGGTGTGGGATATATCAGAGTGTTACAGTTGGGGGTGTCGGGATATATCAGAGTGTTACAGTGAGGGGTGTGGGAGAAATCAGAGTGTAACAGTGAGGGTTGTGGTATATATCAGAGTGTTACAGTGAGGAGTGTGGGATATATCAGACTGTTACAGTGAGGAGTGTGGGATATATCAGACTGTTACAGTGAGGGGAGTGGGAGAAATCAGAGTGTAACAGTGAGGGTTGTGGGATATATCAGAGTGTTACAGTGAGGGGTGTGGGATATATCAGAGTGTTACAGTGAGGAGTGTGGGATATATCAGAGTGTTACAGTGAGGGGTGTGGGATATATCAGACAGTTACAGTGAGGGGTGTGGGATATATCAGAGTGTTACAGTGAGGGGTGTGGGAAATATCAGTGTGTTACAGTGAGGGGTGTGGGATATATCAGAGTGTTACAGTGAGGAGTGTGGGATATATCAGAGTGTTACAGTGAGGGGTGTGGGATATATCAGAGTCTTACAGTGAGGAGTGTGGGATATATCAGAGTGTTACAGTGAGGGGTGTGGGATATATCAGAGTGTTACAGTGAGGAGTGTGGGATATATCAGAGTGTTACAGTGAGGGTTGTGGGAAATATCAGACTGTTACAGTGAGGGGTGTGGGATATATCAGAGTGTTACAGTGAGGGGTGTGGGATATATCAGAGTGTTACAGTGAGGGTTGTGGGAAATATCAGACTGTTACAGTGAGGGGTGTGGGATATATCAGACAGTTACAGTGAGGGGTGTGGGATATATCAGACTGTTACAGTGAGGGGTGTGGGAAATATCAGACTGTTACAGAGAGGGGTGTGGGAGAAATCAGAGTGTTACAGTGAGGAGTGTGGGATATATCAGATTGTTACAGTGAGGGGTGTGGGAAATATCAGACTGTTACAGTGAGGGGTGTGGGATATATCAGAGTGTTACAGTGAGGGGTGTGAGATATATCAGAGTGTTACAGTGAGGGGTGTGGGATATATCAGAGTGTTACGGTGAGGGGTGTGGGATATATCAGAGTGTTGCAGTGAGGGGTGTGGGATATATCAGAGTGTTACAGTGAGGGGTGTGGGATATATCAGTGTGTTACACTGAGGGGTGTGGGATATGTCAGTGTTAAAGTGAGGGTTGTGGGATATATCAGAGTGTTACAGTGAGGGAAGTGGGGTATATCAGTGTGTTACACTGAGGGGTGTGGGATATATCAGTGTTAAAGTGAGGGTTGTGGAATATATCAGAGTGTTACAGTGAGGGAAGTGGGGTATATCAGTGTGTTCCAGTGAGGGGTGTGGGATATATCAGAGTGTTACAGTGAGGGATTTGGGATATATCAGAGTGTAACAGTGAGGGGTGTGGGATATATCAGATTGTTACAGTGAGGGGATGTGGGATAAATCATGGGGTTACAGTGAGGGGTTTGGGATATATCAGAGAGTTACAGTGAGGGGTGTGGGATATATCAGAGTGTTACAGTGAGGGATTTGGGATATATCAGAGTGTAACAGTGAGGGGTGTGGGATATATCAGATTGTTACAGTGAGGGGATGTGGGATAAATCATGGGGTTACAGTGAGGGGTTTGGGATATATCAGAGTGTAACAGTGAGGGGTGTGGGATATATCAGATTGTTACAGTGAGGGGATGTGGGATAAATCATGGGGTTACAGTGAGGGGTTTGGGATATATCAGAGTGTTACAGTGAGGGGTGTGGGATATATCAGAGTGTTACAGTGAGGGGTGTGGGATATATCAGAGTGTTACAGTGACGGATGTGGGATATATCAGAGTGTTACAGTGAGGGGTGTGGGATATATCAGAGTGTTACAGTGAGGGGTGTAGGATATATGAGAGTGTTACAATGCGGGTTGTGGGATATATCAGAGTGTTACAGTGAGGGGTGTGGGATATTTCAGAGTGTTATAGTGAGGAGTGTGGGATATATCAGTGTTGCAGTGAGGGGTGTGGGATATATCAGTGCGTTACAGTGAGGAGTGTGGGATATATCAGAGTGTTACAGTGAGGGAAGTGGGATATATCAGAGTGTTATAGTGAGGGGTGTGGGATATATCAGACTGTTACAGTGAGGGGTGTGGGATATATAAGAGTGTTACAGTGAGGGGTGTGGGATATATCAGAGTGTTACAGTGAGGGGTGTGGGATATATCAGAGTGTTACAGTGAGGGGTGTGAGATATATCAGATTGTTACAGTGAGGGGATGTGGGATAAATCATGGGGTTACATTAGTGGTTTGGGATATATCAGACAGTTACAGTGAGGGGTGTGGGATATATCAGAGTGTTACAGTGAGGGGTGTGGGAAATATCAGACTGTTACAGAGAGGGGTGTGGGAGAAATCAGAGTGTTACAGTGAGGAGTGTGGGATATATCAGTGTGTTACAGTGAGGGGTGTGGGAAATATCAGACTGTTACAGTGAGGGGTGTGGGATATATCAGAGTGTTACAGTGAGGGGTGTGGGATATATCAGAGTGTTACGGTGAGGGGTGTGGGATATATCAGAGTGTTACAGTGAGGGGTGTGGGATATATCAGAGTGTTACAGTGAGGGGTGTGGGGTATATCAGAGTTTACAGTGAGTAGTGTGGGATATATCAGAGTGTTACAGTGAGGGGTGTGGGATATATCAGTGTGTTACACTGAGGGGTGTGGGAAATATCAGTGTTAAAGTGAGGGTTGTGGGATATATCAGAGTGTTACAGTGAGGGAAGTGGGGTATATCAGTGTGTTCCAGTGAGGGCTGTGGGATATATCAGAGTGTTACAGTGAGGGAAGTGGGATAAATCATGGGGTTACAGTGAGGGGTTTGGGATATATCAGAGTTTGACAGTGAGGGAAGTGGGATATATCAGAGTGTTACAGTGAGGGGTGTGGGATATATCAGTGTGTTACAGTGAGGGGTGTGGGATATATCAGCGTGTTACAGTTGGGGGTGTCGGGATATATCAGAGTGTAACAGTGAGGGTTGTGGTATATATCAGAGTGTTACAGTGAGGGTTGTGGGAAATATCAGACTGTTACAGTGAGGGGTGTGGGAAATATCAGAGTGTAACAGTGAGGGTTGTGGGAAATATCAGACTGTTACAGTGAGGGGTGTGGGAGAAATCAGAGTGTAACAGTGAGGAGTGTGGGATATATCAGACTGTTACAGTGAGGGGTGTGGGAAATATCAGACTGTTACAGTGAGGGGTGTGGGAGAAATCAGAGTGTAACAGTGAGGGTTGTGGGATATATCAGAGTGTTACAGTGAGGGGTGTGGGATATATCAGAGTGTTACAGTGAGGAGTGTGGGATATATCAGAGTGTTACAGTGAGGGAAGTGGGGTATATCAGTGTGTTCCAGTGAGGGGTGTGGGATATATCAGAGTGTTACAGTGAGGGATTTGGGATATATCAGAGTGTGACAGTGAGGGGTGTGGGATATATCAGTGTGTTACAGTGAGGGGTGTGGGATATATCAGAGTGTTACAGTGAGGGAAGTGGGGTATATCCGAGTGTAACAGTGAGGGGTGTGGGATATATCAGATTGTTACAGTGAGGGGATGTGGGATAAATCATGGGGTTACAGTGAGGGGTTTGGGATATATCAGAGTGTTACAGTGAGGGGTGTGGGATATATCTGTGTGTTGCAGTGAGGGGTGTGGGATTTTTCAGATTGTTACAGTGACGGATGTGGGTTATATCAGAGTGTTACAGTGAGGGGTGTGGGATATATCAGAGTGTTACAGTGAGGGGTGTGGGATATATCAGAGTGTTACAGTGACGGATGTGGGATATATCAGAGTGTTACAGTGAGGGGTGTGGGATATATCAGAGTGTTACAGTGAGGGGTGTAGGATATATGAGAGTGTTACAATGCGGGTTGTGGGATATATCAGAGTGTTACAGTGAGGGGTGTGGGATATTTCAGAGTGTTATAGTGAGGAGTGTGGGATATATCAGTGTTGCAGTGAGGGGTGTGGGATATATCAGTGCGTTACAGTGAGGAGTGTGGGATATATCAGAGTGTTACAGTGAGGGAAGTGGGATATATCAGAGTGTTATAGTGAGGGGTGTGGGATATATCAGACTGTTACAGTGAGGGGTGTGGGATATATCAGAGTGATACAGTGAGGGGTGTGGGATATATCAGAGTGTTACAGTGAGGGATGTGGGATATATCAGACTGTTACAGTGAGGGGTGTGGGATATATCAGAGTGTTACAGTGAGGGGTGTGGGATATATCAGAGTGTTACAGTGAGGGGTGTGAGATATATCAGATTGTTACAGTGAGGGGATGTGGGATAAATCATGGGGTTACATTAGTGGTTTGGGATATATCAGAGTGTTACAGTGAGGGGTGTGGGATATATCAGAGTGTTACAGTGAGGGGTGTGGGATATATCAGACTGTTACAGTGAGGGGTGTGGGATATATCAGAGTGTTACAGTGAGGGGTGTGGGATATATCAGAGTGTTACAGTGAGGGGTGGGGGAAATATCAGACTGTTACAGTGAGGGGTGTGGGATATATCAGACAGTTACAGTGAGTGGTGTGGGATATATCAGAGTGTTACAGTGAGGGGTGTGGGAAATATCAGACTGTTACAGAGAGGGGTGTGGGAGAAATCAGAGTGTTACAGTGAGGAGTGTGGGATATATCAGTGTGTTACAGTGAGGGGTGTAGGAAATATCAAACTGTTACAGTGACGGGTGTGGGATATATCAGAGTGTTACAGTGAGGGGTGTGGGATATATCAGAGTGTTACGGTGAGGGGTGTGGGATATATCAGAGTGTTACAGTGAGGGGTGTGGGATATATCAGAGTGTTACAGTGAGGGGTGTGGGGTATATCAGAGTTTACAGTGAGTAGTGTGGGATATATCAGTGTGTTACACTGAGGGGTGTGGGATATATCAGTGTTAAAGTGAGGGTTGTGGGATATATCAGAGTGTTACAGTGAGGGAAGTGGGGTATATCAGTGTGTTCCAGTGAGGGGTGTGGGATATATCAGAGTGTTACAGTGAGGGAAGTGGGATAAATCATGGGGTTACAGTGAGGGGTTTGGGATATATCAGTGTGTTACAGTGAGGGGTGTGGGATATATCAGATTGTTACTGTGACGGATGTGGGTTATATCAGAGTGTTACAGTGAGGGGTGTGGGATATATCAGCGTGTTACAGTTGGGGTGTCGGGATATTTTTTTATTTTTTTTTAGAATTAGAATATTACAGCGCAGTACAGGCCCTTCGGCCCTCGATGTTGCGCCGATCATCTGACCTACACTATTCCATTTACATCCATATGTCTATCCAATGACCACTTAAATGCCCTTAATGTTGGCAAGTCTACTACTGTTGCAGGCAGGGCGTTCCACGCCCCTACTACTCTCTGCGTAAAGAAACTACCTCTGACATCTGTCCTATATCTTTCACCCCTCAACTTAAAGCTATGTCCCCTCGTGTTTGCCATCCTCATCCGAGGAAAAAGACTCTCACTATCCACCCTATCTAACCCTCTGATTATCTTGTATGTCTCTATTAAGTCACCTCTCCTCCTCCTTCTCTCTAACGAAAACAACCCCAAGTCCCTCAGCCTTTCCTCGCAAGACCTTCCTTCCATACCAGGCAACATCCTAGTAAATCTCCTCTGCACCCTTTCCAAAGCTTCGACATCCTTCCTATAATGCGGTGACCAGAACTGCACGCAATACTCCAGGTGCGGCCTCACCAGAGTTTTGTACAGCTGCATCATGACCCCGTGGCTCTGAAACTCGATCCCCCTACTAATAAAGGCTAACACACCATATGCCTTCTTAACAGCCCTATTAACCTGGGTAGCAACTTTCAGGGATTTATGTACCTGGATACCAAGATCTCTCTGCTCATCTACACTACCAAGAATCTTCCCATTAGCCCAGTACTCTGCATTGCTGTTACTCCTTCCAAAGTGAATCACCTCACACTTCTCCGCATTAAACTCCATTTGCCATCTCTCAGCCCAGCTCTGCAGCCTATCTATGTCCCTCTGTACCCTACAACACCCTTCGACACTATCCACAACTCCACCGACCTTCGTGTCATCCGCAAATTTACTAACCCACCCTTCTACACCCTCATCCAGGTCGTTTATAAAAATGACAAACAGCAGTGGCCCCAAAACAGAACCTTGCGGTACACCACTAGTAACTAAACTCCAGGATGAACATTTGCCATCAACCACCACCCTCTGTCTTCTTTCAGCTAGCCAATTTCTGATCCAAAGCTCTAAATCACCTTCAACCCCATACTTGCGTATTTTCTGCAATACAATATATCAGACTGTTACAGTGAGGGGTGTGGGAAATATCAGACTGTTACAGTGAGGGGTGTGGGAGAAATCAGAGTGTAACAGTGAGGGTTGTGGGATATATCAGAGTGTTACAGTGAGGGGTGTGGGATATATCAGAGTGTTACAGTGAGGAGTGTGGGATATATCAGAGTGTTACAGTGAGGGGTGTGGGATATATCAGACAGTTACAGTGAGGGGTGTGGGATATATCAGAGTGTTACAGTGAGGGGTGTGGGAAATATCAATGTGTTACAGTGAGGGGTGTGGGATATATCAGAGTGTTACAGTGAGGAGTGTGGGATATATCAGAGTGTTACAGTGAGGGGTGTGGGATATATCAGAGTCTTACAGTGAGGAGTGTGAGATATATCAGAGTGTTACAGTGAGGGGTGTGGGATATATCAGAGTGTTACAGTGAGGAGTGTGGGATATATCAGAGTGTTACAGTGAGGGGTGTGGGATATATCAGAGTGTTACAGTGAGGGGTGTGGGATATATCAGAGTGTTACAGTGAGGGGTGTGGGAAATATCAGACTGTTACAGTGAGGGGTGTGGGATATATCAGACAGTTACAGTGAGGGGTGTGGGATATATCAGAGTGTTACAGTGAGGGGTGTGGGAAATATCAGACTGTTACAGAGAGGGGTGTGGGAGAAATCAGAGTGTTACAGTGAGGAGTGTGGGATATATCAGAGTGTTACAGTGAGGGGTGTGGGAAATATCAGACTGTTACAGTGAGGGGTGTGGGATATACCAGAGTGTTACAGTGAGGGGTGTGAGATATATCAGAGCGTTACAGTGAGGGGTGTGGGATATATCAGAGTGTTACGGTGAGTGGTGTGGGATATATCAGAGTGTTGCAGTGAGGGGTGTGGGATATATCAGAGTGTTACAGTGAGGGGTGTGGGATATATCAGTGTGTTACACTGAGGGGTGTGGGATATATCAGTGTTAAAGTGAGGGTTGTGGGATATATCAGACTGTTACAGTGAGGGAAGTGGGGTATATCAGTGTGTTCCAGTGAGGGGTGTGGGATATATCAGAGTGTTACAGTGAGGGAAGTTCGATAAATCATGGGGTTACAGTGAGGGGTTTGGGATATATCAGAGTGTGACAGTGAGGGGTGTGGGATATATCAGTGTGTTCCAGTGAGGGGTGTGGGATATATCAGAGTGTGACAGTGAGGGGTGTGGGATATATCAGTGTGTTACAGTGAGAGGTGTGGGATATATCAGAGTGTTACAGTGAGGGAAGTGGGGTATATCCGAGTGTAACAGTGAGGGGTGTGGGATATATCAGATTGTTAAAGTGAGGGGATGTGGGATAAATCATGGGGTTACAGTGAGGGGTTTGGGATATATCAGTGTGTTACAGTGAGGGGTGTGGGATTTTTCAGATTGTTACAGTGACGGATGTGGGTTATATCAGAGTGTTACAGTGAGGGGTGTGGGATATATCAGAGTGTTACAGTGACGGATGTGGGATATATCAGAGTGTTACAGTGAAGGGTGTGGGATATATCAGAGTGTTACAGTGAGGGGAGTAGGATATATGAGAGTGTTACAGTTGGGGGTGTCGGGATATATCAGAGTGTTACAGTGAGGGGTGTGGGAGAAATCAGAGTGTAACAGTGAGGGTTGTGGTATATATCAGAGTGTTACAGTGAGGAGTGTGGGATATATCAGACTGTTACAGTGAGGGGTGTGGGAAATATCAGACTGTTACAGTGAGGGGTGTGGGATATATCAGAGTGTTACAGTGAGGGGTGTGGGATATATCAGAGTGTTGCAGTGAGGAGTGTGGGATATATCAGAGTGTTACAGTGAGGGGTGTGGGATATATCAGACAGTTACAGTGAGGGGTGTGGGATATATCAGAGTGTTACAGTGAGGGGTGTGAGAAATATCAGTGTGTTACAGTGAGGGGTGTGGGATATATCAGAGTGTTACAGTGAGGAGTGTGGGATATATCAGAGTGTTACAGTGAGGGGTGTGAGATATATCAGAGTGTTACAGTGACGGGTGTGGGATATATCAGAGTGTTACAGTGAGGGGTGTGGGATATATCAGAGTGTTGCAGTGAGGGTTGTGGGAAATATCAGACTGTTACAGTGAGGGGTGTGGGATATATCAGAGTGTTACAGTGAGGGGTGTGGGATATATCAGAGTGTTACAGTGAGGGGTGTGGGAAATATCAGACTGTTACAGTGAGGGGTGTGGGATATATCAGACAGTTACAGTGAGGGGTGTGGGATATATCAGAGTGTTACAGTGAGGGGTGTGGGAAATATCAGACTGTTACAGAGAGGGGTGTGGGAGAAATCAGAGTGTTACAGTGAGGAGTGTGGGATATATCAGAGTGTTACAGTGAGGGGTGTGGGAAATATCAGACTGTTACAGTGAGGGGTGTGGGATATATCAGAGTGTTACACTGAGGGGTGTGAGATATATCAGAGCGTTACAGTGAGGGGTGTGGGATATATCAGAGTGTTACGGTGAGGGGTGTGGGATATATCAGAGTGTTGCAGTGAGGGGTGTGGGATATATCAGAGTGTTACAGTGAGGGGTGTGGGATATATCAGTGTGTTACACTGAGAGGTGTGGGATATATCAGTGTTAAAGTGAGGGTTGTGAGATATATCAGAGTGTTACAGTGAGGGAAGTGGGGTATATCAGTGTGTTCCAGTGAGGGGTGTGGGATATATCAGAGTGTGACAGTGAGGGGTGTGGGATATATCAGTGTGTTACAGTGAGGGAAGTGGGGTATATCCGAGTGTAACAGTGAGGGGTGTGGGATATATCAGATTGTTACAGTGAGGGGATGTGGGATAAATCATGGGGTTGCAGTGAGGGGTTTGGGATATATCAGAGTGTTACAGTGAGGGGTGTGGGATATATCAGTGTGTTACAGTGAGGGGTGTGGGATTTTTCAGATTGTTACAGTGACGGATGTGGGTTATATCAGAGTGTTACAGTGAGGGATGTGGGATATATCAGAGTGTTACAGTGAGGGGTGTGGGATATATCAGAGTGTTACAGTGACGGATGTGGGATATATCAGAGTGTTACAGTGAGGGGTGTGGGATATATCAGAGTGTTACAGTGAGGGGTGTAGGATATATGAGAGTGTTACAATGCGGGTTGTGGGATATATCAGAGTGTTACAGTGAGGGGTGTGGGATATATCAGAGTGTTACAGTGAGGGGTGTGGGATATATCAGAGTGTTATCGTGAGGAGTGTGTGATATATCAGTGTTGCAGTGAGGGGTGTGGGATATATCAGAGTGTTACAGTGAGGGAAGTGGTATATATCAGAGTGTTATAGTGAGGGGTGTGGGATATTTCAGAGTGTTATCGTGAGGAGTGTGTGATATATCAGTGTTACAGTGAGGAGTGTTGGATATATCAGAGTGTTACAGTGAGGGAAGTGGGATATATCAGAGTGTTATAGTGAGGGGTGTGGGATATATCAGTGTGTTACAGTGAGGGGTGTGGGATATATCAGACTGTTACAGTGAGGGGTGTGGGATATATCAGAGTGTTACAGTGAGGGGTGTGGGATATATCAGAGTGTTACAGTGAGGGGTGTGGGATATATCAGACTGTTACAGTGAGGGGTGTGGGATATATCAGAGTGTTACAGTGAGGGGTGTGGGATATATCAGAGTGTTACAGTGAGGGGTGTGAGATATATCAGATTGTTACAGTGAGGGGATGTGGGATTAATCATGGGGTTACATTAGTGGTTTGGGATATATCAGAGTGTTACAGTGAGGGGTGTGGGATATATCAGAGTGTTACAGTGAGGGGTGTGGGATATATCAGAGTGTTACAGTGAGGGGTGTGGGATATATCAGACTGTTACAGTGTGGGGTGTGGGATATATCAGAGTGTTACAGTGAGGGGTGTGGGATATATCAGAGTGTTACAGTGAGGGGTGTGGGAAATATCAGACTGTTACAGTGAGGGGTGTGGGATATATCAGACAGTTACAGTGAGGGGTGTGGGATATATCAGAGTGTTACAGTGAGGGGTGTGGGAAATATCAGACTGTTACAGAGAGGGGTGTGGGAGAAATCAAAGTGTTACAGTGAGGAGTGTGGGATAGATCAGAGTGTTACAGTGAGGGGTGTGGGAAATATCAGACTGTTACAGTGAGGCGTGTGGGATATATCAGAGTGTTACAGTGAGGGGTGTGAGATATATCAGAGCGTTACAGTGAAGGGTGTGGGATATATCAGAGTGTTACGGTGAGGGGTGTGGGATATATCAGAGTGTTACAGTGAGGGGTGTGGGATATATCAGTGTGTTACACTGAGGGGTGTGGGATATATCAGTGTTAAAGTGAGGGTTGTGGGATATATCAGAGTGTTACAGTGAGGCAAGTGGGATAAATCATGGGGTTACAGTGAGGGGTTTGGGATATATCAGAGTGTGACAGTGAGGGGTGTGGGATATTTCAGTGTGTTACAGTGAGGGGTGTGGCATATATCAGAGTGTTACAGTGAGGGAAGTGGGGTATATCCGAGTGTTACAGTGAGGGGTGTGGGATATATCAGTGTGTTACAGTGAGGGGTGTGGGATTTTTCAGATTGTTACAGTGACGGATGTGGGTTATATCAGAGTGTTACAGTGAGGGGTGTGGGATATATCAGAGTGTTACAGTGAGGGGTGTGGGATATATCAGAGTGTGACAGTGACGGATGTGGGATATATCAGAGTGTTACAGTGAGGGGTGTGGGATATATCAGAGTGTTACAGTGAGGGGTGTAGGATATATGAGAGTTTTACAATGCGGGTTGTGGGATATATCAGAGTGTTACAGTGAGGGGTGTGGGATATATCAGAGTGTTACAGTGAGGGGTGTGGGATATATCAGAGTGTTACAGTGACGGGTGTGGGATATATGAGAGTGTTACAGTGAGGGGTGTGGGATATATCAGAGTGTTACAGTGAGGGGTGTGGGATATATCAGAGTGTTACAGTGAGGGGTGTGGGATATATCAGAGTGTTACAGTGACGGGTGTGGGATATATGAGAGTGTTACAGTGAGGGGTGTGGGATATATCAGTGCGTTACAGTGAGGAATGTGGGATATATCAGAGTGTTACAGTGAGGGAAGTGGGATATATCAGAGTGTTATAGTGAGGGGTGTGGGATATATCAGACTGTTACAGTGAGGGGTGTGGGATATATCAGAGTCTTACAGTGAGGGGTGTGGGATATATCAGAGTGTTACAGTGAGGGGTGTGGGATATATCAGACTGTTACAGTGAGGGGTGTGGGATATATCAGAGTGTTACAGTGAGGAGTGTGGGATATATCAGAGTGTAACAGTGAGGGGTGTGGGATATATCAGAGTGTTACAGTGAGGGGTGTGGGACATATCAGAGTGTTACAGTGAGGGGTGTGAGATATATCAGATTGTTACAGTGAGGGGATGTGGGATAAATCATGGGGTTACAGTGAGTGGTTTGGGATATATCAGAGTGTTACAGTGAGGGGTGTGGGATATATCAGAGTGTTACAGTGAGGGGTGTGGGATATATCAGAGTGTTACAGTGAGGGGTGTGGGATATATCAGAGTGTTGCAGTGAGGGGTGTGGGATATATCAGACTGTTACAGTGAGGGGTGTGGGATATATCAGAGTGTTACAGTGAGGGGTGTGGGATATATCAGAGTGTTACAGTGAGGAGTGTGGGATATATCAGAGTGTTACAGTGAGGGGTGTGGGATATATCAGACTGTTACAGTGACTGGTGTGGGATATATCAGACTGTTACAGTGAGGGGTGTGGGATATATCAGACTGTTACAGTGAGGGGTGTGGGATATATCAGAGTCTTACAGTGAGGGGTGTGGGATATATCAGAGTGTTACAGTGAGGGAAGTGGGATATATCAGAGTCTTACAGCGAGGGGTGAGGGTATATCAGAGTCTTACAGCGAGGGGTGAGGGTATATCAGAGTCTTACAGTGAGGGGTGTGGGATTTATCAGAGTGTTACAGTGAGGGGTGTGGGATATATCAGAGTGTTACATTGAGGGGTGTGGGATATATCAGAGTGTTACAGTGAGGGGTGTGGGATATATCAGAGTGTTACAGTGAGGGAAGTGGGATATATCAGAGTCTTACAGCGAGGGGTGAGGGTATATCAGAGTCTTACAGCGAGGGGTGAGGGTATATCAGAGTCTTACAGTGAGGGGTGTGGGATTTATCAGAGTGTTACAGTGAGGGGTGTGGGATATATCAGAGTGTTACAGTGAGGGGTGTGGGATATATCAGAGTGTTACAGTGAGGGGTGTGGGATATATCAGACTGTTACAGTGAGGGAAGTGGGATATATCAGCATGTTACAGTGCGGGATGTGGGATATATCAGTGTTGCAGTGATGTTTGTGAAGTATATCAGAATGTACATTGAGGGGTGTGGGGTATATCTGAGTGTTGCAGTGAGGGTTGTGGCATATATCAGTTTTATATTAAGACGGTGTGGTATTTCAGTGCCTCTTTGAGGTGTGTCCGAGCTGCCAGAGTGTTCAAAGAGATTTGTGTTTTGATGTCAAATTAATTCTGTTCATTGATGTTCAATACCTCCTACCTGATGGTCATAGGGTGAACAGATGTTGGTTAGTTAATTATACTCAGATGTACATGTAAAGAAGAGGCAGCTAGCACTGGGTGGGTGTTGTTTGGAATGGAGTTGTAAGCTCTGTTGTAAGCAATAAACAGTCTCCATCGAAGCCTCCTCGTCTCAGTATCATCTTCGCAAACAGACTCGGAAGTTTCTCTAACAGTGGCAGCACTGGATGGCTGCCTGAAAGTCAAGATTGGAGAGCAAGATTTATCTTTTTTGAGAAGACTGCAATTGGAGTTTTTTTGAAGCAAGATAACTGAAATCAGGTGTAAGGTGTCGGGATCTGATTTTCCCCTGCTGTTTTGTGAAGACGAACCTTACGATCAATGGAAGAATGAAGATCTGTGAAGAATGATCTATGGACACGGGTTACGTCTTGACGAAAAACGAAGCAAGGAATAACCCTTGCACCTTCACTCCCCGCCAGAGGCAAGATGAGGGGCAATCGTTCTCAGAGCTGGAGGCTCGTCATTTGGACGATGAGGAAGGTTTAGACAATCTCTTGGAATTCATGAATGAGATTTACATGCAACATGGCTTATTGAGTGCCTATGAGGGGCGGTCGGACTTTGATAAGTTTAGCAAAATGGTTGGTTCTTCCATAGAAGAATATATTCTGGAGTTTAACCGACCATACGTAAGGTTGTGGCGATTTTGCTTGGAAATTCCTAGATCAGAACTTGCCTTCAAATTGTTGGAATGTGCCAGGGTAGTGAACATGGATGGGGCTCTGGGTATTAACCGGGATTAGGTTCAAAGAAAGGGGTACGCTTTTGGATCACATGCCTGACGCCCTTATAGCTGGCAGCTGTTCCAGATGGCAGGAATTGGGGAATTCTGGCAGAAGGATGAACCCCAGGAATAACCAAGGGGTGGTCAGCAGGTGTTTCCGATGTGACTCCAAGCGTCACGATACGTTGAATTCTCCAAAAAGGAATAACAGGGCTTTTTGAGACGACGCAATGACGTGAAAGGTCGGAAGGCGAGGGTGACGCGACTGATCAGTCAGAAGGAATTGTACTGGTCACGAGAAGCTTCAGTCCGTTAATGAGCGTCCTCGTCACTGTGATTGACGACAAGCTCTGAAACATTTTAGCCGACTCACCAAATTGTCAACTGACCACTGCTCTGGTGTGTGCAGTCCATGCAGAAAACACCCTTCAAATGGTCGGGGGGTGGGGCGGGCTACAGCCCTTATCAGTTAGTTTGTGGCAGGAATCCGTAAATACCTTCGGTAATGTGGGATCATCGCCCCGCTTTAGAGGGGACGACAATTAGTTCCATTTTCGCGGATATTTGAATGCCATGCCTGCAGGCAGAAGAGTGTCGATGAAGGCGGAGGTTTCAGGAAACAAATCGGGAGAGTTTTGAGGTATCAGGCTAATGGTGCAGGATGCCAAGAAAAAAGAGGCTTGACGGTTGGAGAGAGCTTGGCGTATACACCGAGGTGCCAGATAGAGGAAGTATTTCAAAAGCCACTAAAAGAAACTGGAGATATGGAAAGGAAATTACGGAGGCGAAACAAGTGTGTTTATGGGCCAAAAGATGCATTCAGGGTGTGGTATTTTTTCAGTTCGGTCCGTCCTACTAAAAGCGGGTTATATTCTACTCAAAGCGGATCCGGCAATGTTTTATTGGTCCTATGAAGATAAACTGTCAGACATTTTCTTGATAGACGCAGAGGATTTTCCTTGGGGAGAATCTGCGGCACTTGAGAAATTTGAACTTGGAAGTCGGACTTCCGGAGCTTTCAAATATATCGGGTTGAATATTAGGCAGACTAAGTTGGGGGAAACCCGAAATCTTACCCAGAGAATCTTCATAGGATCTCAATAAATCGGGCCAGATCCTCACAAAAAGGAACCAAGGAAGATGTGGACCTGTTAAGGAGCTTAATCGGGCAGTTGAACTGGTCGCGCGCACAAACTCAGCCGGATGCCCGCTATGATGTATTGGAATCGAATGCCATGCTGAAACAATCGACTGTTGGGCGAAGTACTCAAATTTACATCACTGGGTGACCCCGAAGAGACGAAATTAGTCGTTTTTAGTGACGCCTCCCACGTCAATGTTCCCGATGGTTAGTCGAGCGCAACAGGGTTCGGGGAATCGAAGAAAATAAAGAGGATAGTTAAAAGTTAAAAGGCACTTGCACTGGTAGAAGCGATAGATATGGCTATGTATTTATCGAGTATCAAGCGAGGCCCCTACCGCCCCCCCCCACCCCCACCAAGAATGAGGCACATTAATTTTGTCATGAACATTGATTTTAAACTGTTACTGGAGTGAGGGGAGGACTTGTTAAACAGATCGGCCGTGGTTGGGAGGGAGGTTTGCATATTAACAGACGGTGTTTGGAAGTACAAAGCAGCCATTCCCTGACATTCAACCCACAATGGACTTTTGATCACCAGACAGCGAGGGCGGGGCAGCTCGCATTCCAGGTTGGCTGCGAAAACGGCCGAATACACAAAAGAACATGGTCAAACCAGCTGGTCACATGACTAACCTGCTGGGCAACCTGCGTTTTTTTGGAATTTGTACAAACTGTTTCCTCCTGGACTGAGACGATCTCTCCTGTCTGCCTGCTCTCATCTCTTTCTCACAAGCCTCTGAATCCACTGAAGACACACGAGCCCCAAGAGAGAAAAGTCTCCTACAGGGAACAAGGTTTAAGAAGAATACTGGGCCCCAGTGAAAAGCAGGATCTACCTGCAATCAAGGATTCTACAGTGAGCTCGAAGAACCGTAACAAAAACTTTTCAGAAATTGCCTCAGACCTTTCCTCTTTATTTTTCTTCTGCTCTTTTCTGTCTCTATCTGCATGAATGTATCGCGTATGCACACCAGTGTGGAAGCGTCGTGTATCTGTAGGCGTTAACCGAATTAGAGTTTAAGTTGAATAAATTTCAACATTTCTTCTTGAAACCTAAGAAAGCCTGTTTGTGCTGGTTTCTTTGCCATATAATTGGAAAGCGGTGAACAAGGATTCACCAAGGGGGAGCTGAAAACACAGTGTGTTTAAAATGAAGCCCTGTTATGGTAAGACCTGGTAAAGGCTGAAAGGGACCCCTAGACCCCTTTCTCACCAGGTCGTAACAAAAGGAACTCTTATATAAGGGGTGATCGGAGAAAGGTTTTCCTATAGAATACAATATAGTATCAGCATTTTGTCTCTGTCCTTTTTAGTTTTACATGTAAGTAATTAATTTAAAGCAAAGAGGGGAATCTGTTGGTGTCTAATAGGTTTTGTTAATGGGTGTTAAATCCCTCAGAGTTGAAGGTAGTAGGGTGAACAGGTGTTGATTAGTTAAGTGTATTCTGATGTATATATAAAGAAGGGCCAGCACTGGCTGGGTGTTGCTAGGAGTGGAGAAGTAAGCTCTGTGACAGGCAATAACAGTCTCCACCAAAGCCTCCTAGTCTCAGTATCTTCTTCACAAACAGGCTTGGACGTTTCTCTAACTGTGTGGGATATATCAGACTGTTACAGTGAGGGGTGTGTGGTATATCAGAGTGTTACAGTGAGGGGTGTGTGGTATATCAGAGTGTTACAGTGAGGGGTGTGGGATATATCAGAGTGTTACAGTGAGGGGTGTGTGGTATATCAGAGTGTTACAGTGAGGGGTGTGGGGTATATCAGAGTGTTACAGTGAGGGGTGTGGGATATATCAGGGTGTCACAGTGAGGGGTGTGTGATATATCAGAGTGTTGCAGTGAGGGGTGTGTGGTATATCAGAGTGTTACAGTGAGGGGTGTGTGATATATCAGGGTGTTACAGTGAGGGGTGTGGGATATATCAGGGTGTCACAGTGAGGGGTGTGTGATATATCAGGGTGTTACAGTGAGGGGTGTGGGATATATCAGGGTGTCACAGTGAGGGGTGTGTGATATATCAGGGTGTCACAGTGAGGGGTGTGGGATATATCAGAGTGTTACAGTGAGGGGTGTGGGGTATATCAGAGTGTTACAGTGAGGGGTGTGCAATATATCAGAGTGTTACAGTGAGGGGTGTGGGATATATCGGAGTGTTACAGGGAAGGGTGTGGGATATATCAGAGTGTTACAGTGAGGGGTGTGGGATATATCGGAGTGTTACAGTGAGGGGTGTGGGATATATCGGAGTGTTACAGTGAGGGGTGTGGGATATATCAGAGTGTTACAGTGAGGGGTGTGGGATATATCGGAGTGTTACAGTGAGGGGTGTGGGATATATCGGAGTGTTACAGGGAAGGGTGTGGGATATATCAGAGTGTTACAGTGAGGGGTGTGGGGTATATCAGAGTGTTACAGTGAGGGGTGTGGGATATATCAGAGTGTTAAAGTGAGGGGTGTGGGATATATCAGAGTGTTACAGTGAGGGGTGTGGGATATATCAGAGTGTTACAGTGAGGGGTGTGGGATATATCGGAGTGTTACAGGGAAGAGTGTGGGATATATCAGAGTGTTACAGTGAGGGGTGTGGGATATATCAGAGTGTTACAGTGAGGGGTGTGGGATATATCAGAGTGTTACAGGGAAGGGTGTGGGATATATCAGAGTGTTACAGTGAGGGGTGTGGGATATATCAGAGTGTTACAGTGAGGGGTGTGGGATATATCAGAGTGTTACAGGGAAGGGTGTGGGACACATCAGAGTGTTACAGTGAGGGGTGTGGGATATATCAGAGTGTTACAGTGAGGGGTGTGCGATATATCAGAGTGTTACAGTGAGGGGTGTGGGATATATCAGAGTGTTACAGTGAGGGGTGTGGGATATATCGGAGTGTTACAGTGAGGGGTGTGGGATATATCGGAGTGTTACAGTGAGGGGTGTGGGATATATCAGAGTGTTACAGTGAGGGGTGTGGGATATATCGGAGTGTTACAGTGAGGGGTGTGGGATATATCGGAGTGTTACAGGGAAGGGTGTGAGATATATCAGAGTGTTACAGTGAGGGGTGTGGGATATATCAGTGTGTTACAGTGAGGGGTGTGGGGTATATCAGAGTGTTACAGTGAGGGGTGTGGGATATATCAGAGTGTTACAGTGAGGGGTGTGGGATATATCAGAGTGTTACAGTGAGGGGTGTGGGATATATCAGAGTGTTACAGTGAGGGGTGTGGGATATATCGGAGTGTTACAGGGAAGGGTGTGGGATATATCAGAGTGTTACAGTGAGGGGTGTGGGATATATCAGAGTGTTACAGTGAGGGGTGTGGGATATATCAGAGTGTTACAGGGAAGGGTGTGGGATATATCAGAGTGTTACAGTGAGGGGTGTGGGATATATCAGAGTGTTACAGGGAAGGGTGTGGGATATATCAGAGTGTTACAGTGAGGGGTGTGGGATATATCAGAGTGTTACAGTGAGGGGTGTGGGATATATCAGAGTGTTACAGGGAAGGGTGCGGGATATATCAGAGTGTGACAGTGAGGGGTGTGGGATATATCAGAGTGTTACAGGGAAGGGTGTGGGATATATCAGAGTGTTACAGTGAGGGGTGTGGGATATATCAGAGTGTTACAGTGAGGGGTGTGGGATATATCAGAGTGTTACAGTGAGGGGTGTGGGATATATCAGAGTGTTACAGTGAGGGGTGTGGGATATATCAGAGTGTTACAGGGAAGGGTGTGGGATATATCGGAGTGTTACAGGGAAGGGTGTGGGATATATCAGAGTGTTACAGTGAGGGGTGTGGGATATATCAGAGTGTTACAGGGAAGGGTGTGGGATATATCAGAGTGTTACAGTGAGGGGTGTGGGATATATCAGAGTGTTACAGTGAGGGTTGTGGGATATATCGGAGTGTTACAGGGAAGGGTGTGGGATATATCAGAGTGTTACAGTGAGGGTTGTGGGATATATCAGAGTGTTACAGTGAGGGGTGTGGGATATATCAGAGTGTTACAGTGAGGGGTGTGGGATATATCAGAGTGTTACAGGGAAGGGTGTGGGATATATCGGAGTGTTACAGGGAAGGGTGTGGGATATATCAGAGTGTTACAGTGAGGGGTGTGGGATATATCAGAGTGTTACAGGGAAGGGTGTGGGATATATCAGAGTGTTACAGGGAAGGGTGTGGGATATATCAGAGTGTTACAGTGAGGGGTGTGGGATATATCAGAGTGTTACAGTGAGGGTTGTGGGATATATCGGAGTGTTACAGGGAAGGGTGTGGGATATATCAGACATCTTCTGGTGTTGCTCTGCAGGAGAATTAACCTGGCCTATTGCTTACACTGAAACGATGAAGGGTTTAATTGGTGAGTGGTGACGCAATTGGCCTAGATGGGGCACGTCTGCCTGGCAGCTGCTGGCCTTGGGCATCCATTCGCCTTTGTTAGGTGTGCCATTTCAATGGCTGATCCACTGTGGGAAGCATCACCACCTCGCGCGTGACTCCAGATCTGATTCTTAGCTGCGTCTCGGCTGCCTTGGGTCTGCATCCTAATCCCCTAAGCCAACAAGAATCTCTGAAACTGAGGTCAAACGTTCCAATCGATGCCTCCCCACAGCAGCCTGGTACGGTCACCCTTTCAGGCCCCGGTGTCGTTCTGGAGAGAAACTGCCCTGAAACTGGGTGGGTGGGAAGTAGTGCCAACCGCCTGGGCTCCGACAACCTCACACCCGCCAATCGCGAGGCCTCTTGTTGGAGGGTCAGTACTGAGGGAGCGCCGCCTGTGGGTCATTATCACGATGCCGCTTGTGGGATCTTACTGTGCGCAAATTGGCCGCCGCGTTTCCATCTCAGTGACCACCCCTTGGGAGAAAGAACTCCCCCCCGCCCCCCCACCGCGCCCCCTCCACCGCCGCCGGCTTGGAAGTGCCTCGGGCTGCCCTGAGGTGTTGAGCTCACGTAGGCCGGCACCTTCCTTTCGAAAACGACAAACCGACTCCAACTCGTGTTTTTTTTTGTTTAAAAGCGAGGTTTTTATTCCCTTCCAGAACTTTCCGGGAAGACACGGGCGCACAAGGGGGGAGGTGAAAGAAGAGAACAGTCCGGCGCTCCCCGGCGGGTGAAGAAGCGGGCGAGCAGGAGAAGGTTAAGGTTGTGGAGGTGGTGCGGGGGTGTTGGGGGGGGGGGGGGGGGAGAGGGGTGGCCCCACCGAGTTCCCTCTCTCGGCCTGGTCGCCATGGGGCGGGGGCTCTGGGCAACGGGCGGGGGGGTGGTGTGGGGGGAGGGGATCGGCCCAGGTAATGGGCCAATTCCGTTGACTGCCTCCTCGGTGGGGCTTTAGACGCCCGTGCGTGGCGGGATTAGGGTGAGGGGGTGCTGCAGGAAAGGCAGAGGGGAGTAAACCCCACATCCCCACCCGGGGAAACACCTCCTGAGCGGTTCGGAGGCTGAAGCAGGAGACGGTTTTCGCCAAGTCGGGTGGCAGGGGTGGCCAAATATCACTAAACTCTGCTTTGGCGCTCGGACTCAGCTCAAATAAGATCAAAAGCAAGTAATAAGCTGGGCCCAGGCCGAGGCTCCAACTGAGGCCCAGGCTCCAACTGAGGCCCAGGCACAGGCCCAGGTCTAGGCTCCAACTGAGGCCTAGGTCCAGGCTCCAAAGCAGGCCCAGGCACAGGCTCAGCCGAGGCCCAAGCTCCAACAGATGCTCAGGTCTAGGCTCAACTGAGGCCCAGGCTCAGCCGCAGGCAGGCCGGGATCCCAGGCCCAGGCTTAGACACAAGACATGGGGTGTCCTGCGATGCGAGGTGGAAAGAATGGGAGGACGTGGTCCGCAGCTTCCTCTCGTCTCCAGCGAGTGCAGGGTGGGGGGGGGGGGTGTCCTGAGGGAGGAAAATGACAGAGAAAAGGTAGAGTTACAACACAGCACTGACCTGGGTCACCACCCCCACCTCACCACCAATTGCTCTATCAGACCCTTCATCAGCCTCAGCCTCCCGCTCAACTCCATCTAGCCTTTCAAGGCACTCAGCCTCTCTGTCACTGTCGGAGGGTCAGTACTGAGGGAGCGTCGCACTGTCGGAGGGTCAGTACTGAGGGAGCGTCGCAGTGTCGGAGAGTCAGTACTGAGGGAGCGTCGCACTGTCGGAGGGTCAGTACTGAGGGAGCGTCGCACTGTCGGAGAGTCAGTACTGAGGGAGCGTCGCATTGTGGGAGGGTCAGTACTGAGGGAGCGTCGCACTGTCGGAGAGTCAGTACTGAGGGAGCGCCGCACTGTCGGAGGGTCAGTACTGAGGGAGCGTCGCATTGTGGGAGGGTCAGTACTGAGGGAGCGTCACACTGTCGGAGGGTCAGTACTGAGGGAGCGTCGCATTGTGGGAGGGTCAGTACTGAGGGAGCGTCGCACTGTGGGAGGGTCAGTACTGAGGGAACGCCGCACTGTCTGAGGGGCAGTACTGAGGGAGCGCCGCACTGTCGGAGGGTCAGTACTGAGGGAGCGCCGCACTGATCGGAGGGTCAGTACTGAGGGAGCGTCGCATTGTGGGAGGGTCAGTACTGAGGGAGCGTCACACTGTCGGAGGGTCAGTACAGAGGGAGCGTCGCACTGTCGGAGGGTCAGTACTGAGGGAGCGCCGCACTGCCGTAGGGTCAGTACTGAGGGAGCGTCGCACTGTGGGAGGGTCAGTACTGAGGGAACGCCGCACTGATCGGAGGGTCAGTACTGAGGGAGCGCCGCACTGTCGGAGGGTCAGTACTGAGGGAGCGTCGCATTGTGGGAGGGTCAGTACTGAGGGAGCGTCACACTGTCGGAGGGTCAGTACTGAGGGAGCGTCGCATTGTGGGAGGGTCAGTACTGAGGGAGCGTCGCACTGATCGGAGGGTCAGTACTGAGGGAGCGTCGCACTGTGGGAGGGTCAGTACTGAGGGAACGCCGCACTGATCGGAGGGTCAGTACTGAGGGAGCGCCGCACTGTCGGAGGGTCAGTACTGAGGGAGTGCCGCACTGTCGGAGGGTCAGTACTGAGGGAGTGTCACACTATCAGTCATTGCAATTCCTTCAGAAAAAACCAGAAAACAACCTCCAGGACATAGACACACCCAGCGAGTGTGCTAAATTATAACTGGAACTGGAAGCCAGAATGATGGGTTGAGGACCAGGATTTTGCCACTCTCCCAATTCTGGGACTTGACTTTCAGTGCTGCTGAGGCCTATTGGCCTCCTCCCTCTCTCTCTCTCTATCTCTCGCTCTCTCCCTCTGCCTCATCTGGCCTCTGGGCAGCTTCAAACAACTTGCTAGTGGGACCCAACCCAAAAGTTTAACATGGCTTGGCATCAATTCCACCTCCCGCCTGGAGACAGCTCCAGAACATTTTCTATTCAGACCATATGTAACCTCTGCTTTCTGTATCTCCTTGGGGCCCAGGGACAGCTTAATTTCTGGCGTCCTGAGACATCTCCCGCCCCCGCCCCCCCCCCCCTCCCCCCACCCCACCACCAAAAAAACTATCCCTGAGATTGGGGCTCCGGCAGGGTAGAGGGAGCTTTACTCTGTGCCTCACCCCGTGCTGTACCTGTCCTCAGAGTGTTTGACGGTGTTATGAGTGTTTTCGTTTTGTTACATTTTGAGAACTTGTGTTTTAAAACTGAAAACAGATGCTGGAACTCTGGGTGTTTCATTTTTTGGAAAAGGAGGTCTCCAGTTTGTTTGGACTCAGTCTGAACTCTAAACAGTTACTGTAAGCCATCTGTTTTCAAATAAAAACCCAGCAGGGGCTGTTTTTGACTTGGAGAGTTGTTTACAAAGGAGTGACAGGCCAAGATTTCTCAACATCAAGAGACTTGACTTCCGGAAAGACTTTGTTTCAATTTGAACTGTTAACAGAGGCCAGTTGCTTCTTGCCTGCCAGGAGCAGACAGCTCATCTGTCTCTCTTGAAAAGAAACCCTGTATTTCCAATGTGGCAAATTCCCATTTCCTCCTGCGTTTGAAGGACTCCTGCATCTTCGAAGGAAACCCACATCAAATGTGTGCGAACTGAAACCTTTGTTGCTGCCTTCCTCTGGGAAGACCCATTTGGAGGCTCTGCAGTCGCATCTCTTGGGAAGCCTACCCAAACTGATCATCAACATCACCTGGACAGAACTGTTCTAGGAAGATCCCAGTGGGGCATTTGGGATGCCAAACCAACACAAAGGAAATTGTTTTCTACCTTCTTTTCAGCCTAAGTGTTTTTTTTATAATTATTCCTACTATTGCTTTGTCATGGGGGTAAACTAAAATCCCTGTTATTTTTTCCCAGTTAACCGGTGTGAATGTATGCGTGCGTGAGGGGCTAGGATTAATAAGGAGTTTTAACATTTCAGTTTGATGTATGTTTTACTTCATTACTGGTTAAGACTTGTATTATAATAAACGGACAATTTTGTTGTTTATTGCAGAAACCTGGTAGGTGTGCTTTATTCCGGGGAAAAATAGAGTCTATGTTTGACTGTTTCAGAAAGTGGGAACATCTGTTGATATGCTGTGACCTGTGGAGAGGTGGGACTGAATTAACAGTGCATTCCTCCCACCTCGGTCGTATCAATGGCGGACAGCGTTCCATTCCCTGCTGCTGGACCACCTCAGTTTACTGACCGGAGATAGACGCAGCGAGTTGGGAGGTAGGAATGAAAACGGGATTACCTTGTTCATTGCAGGGTGAGGTGTTCGGTAAAATACCAGTAGTAAAACAGGCCGAAGAGGAAAATCACTCCCATCATTATGCTCCTGGATCTACAGCTGCTGTTCTGCAAAACAGAATGATAACATTGATGCAGCTGGCCGCGCTTTGCCCGAGCGCGCGCTGATTCCCGTTGGCCGGCTGCCCGAGTGCTCGGGCCATCCGCTCCGTGCTAGCGTTTCTGTGGGCGTGGGGGGGGGGGGGGGGGGGGGGGGGAAGGGCTGCGCTCGACAGCGGGGAAAGCAAGCGAGAAAGGACAAGGCCCAGCTCAGCCCTGCACCGCCCTGCCGTTGCTAGGATACGAGCGTCAAGGCTTTCCGCCGGGGTGTAGGCCCGAGGTAAAAGCCTGCGGGGCGCGAGCGCCGGAGACCGTCAGGCACCCCCCCCCCCCCCCCCCCCCCCCTCTCCGGAGGGATTGAGGCCCAGCTCGGGCCTTCAGCCCTCGGCCGCCAATGGCCGTTTGCGAGCTGGGCCCGAGCGGTCTGGAGGAGCCTCAGGGCTGGGGACAGGGGCCTGCAAGGCTGATTCCGCAAGCAGTTCTCCGCAACCCTGGCGCCTCCCTCTCTCCTGGGCACACTCGTCCCTTTTCGCTGAATCCTCACAGAGTGGAACAACAGGACGGAGGTGCAGTAAATCACTCCAGGAACAGCCTCCACATCCTGTTCGCTCAGCCAGGTCAAGCTATACACCCATTTCCCTTTCCCCATCCTGGTTTCCTGCTTTACTGCTCTCTGGAAAACACCGGACTACGCGTTTTCACAAACATTCCACTCCCCCCCTCCCCTCCTCCGCCCCAGCACCAACTCTCGGGAACTCCACAATGCAGCAAAGTGTTTGATGAGGAACAGCATAGAGGGAGCTTTACTCTGTATCTAACCTCCGTGCTGTACCTGTCCTGGGAGTGTTTGATGGGGGACATTGTAGAGGGAGCTTTACTCTGTATCTAACCCCCGTGCTGTACCTGTCCTGGGAGTGTTTGATGGGGGACATTGTAGAGGGAGCTTTACTCTGTATCTAACCCCCGTGCTGTACCTGTCCTGGGAGTGTTTGATGGGGGATAGTGTAGAGGGAGCTTTACTCTGTATCTAACCTCCGTGCTGTACCTGCCCTGGGAGTGTTTGATGGGGGACAGTGTAGAGGGAGCTTTACTCTGTATCTAACCCCCGTGCTGTACCTGTCCTGGGAGTGTTTGATGGGGACAGTGTAGAGGGAGCTTTACTCTGTATCTAACCCCCGTGCTGTACCTGTCCTGGGAGTGTTTGATGGGGGACATTGTAGAGGGAGCTTTACTCTGTATCTAACTTCCCCCCCCCCCCCCCCCCCCCCTCGGTGCTGTACCTGTCCTGGGAGTGTTTGATGGAGGACAGTGTAGAGGGAGGCTGAGGAAGGACTGAATGGTAGAGGAGGGCTAAACTCGGACCCTCATTCCTCCCGCCCTTCATCCCTCGGCCTGGCTTGTAAAGGCCTTCATTGGCCTACCCTAGCAACAGGCTGGGAGGGAGCAGTAACTGAAGGCCAGTGGGCCTCCAGGAGATAAGAATTGTCTCCTAGAGCCTTGTCTCGACAGTAAGTGGGAGGAATGAGATTCCAACAGCCATTTCACTTCTCTGCTGTTTATGAAAATGATGCCAAACTATGTGGTGAATTTGGACTGAGCGGCTGGAAAAAGCAACTCTCTGAATTAAGCCCCAGCAAGTCCCTGGAGCCTGTCACTTGTCTTCAAACTTTCTCTTCCTACATTACAAGAGCAACCACACTTCAAACCTCTCTCATTGGCTGTGAGGTGCTCTGGGATGGCCTGAGGTGAGGAAAGGCGCTACTGAAATGCAGAATCTTTTTGCAGCCTCCAATCTCTCTCTGTCATACCTCTCTCTCTCCATCTCTCTTTGTATCTCTATCCCTCTATCACTCTCTCTCTTTCTCGCTGTCTCTCTCTTTGTATCTCTATACCTCTCTATCGCTCTCTCTCTTTCTCGCTGTCTCTCTCTCTCTCTCTCTCTTTATCTCTCTCTCTGTCTCTCTCCCTTTCTCTCTCTCTCTCTCTCCATGTCTCTCTCGCTGTCTCTCCCCTTCTTTTTCTGTCTCTCTCTCTCTCTCTCTATCTCTCTCTCTGTCTCTCTTTCTCTCTGTTTCCCTCTCTCCGTATCTCTTTCTCTGTCACTCCCTCTCTGTCTCTCCCTTTCCCTCTCCGTCTATCTTTCTCTCTGTCTCTCTCTCCATGTCTCCCTCTGCTACTCCCTCTCTGTCCCTCCCTTTCCCTCTCCATCTCTCTCTCTCTCTGTCTCTCCCCTGCTCTTTCAGTCTCTTTCGCTGTCTCTATCTCTCCCTTTGCCTCTCTCTCTCTGAACCCCTCTCTCTCTCTGTTTCTCTCTCTCTCTGTTTTTCTGTCTCTCTCTCTCTGTGTTTCTCTTTGTTGCTTTCTCTCTGTCTCTCCCTTTCTCTGTTTGTCTCTCTCCGTCTTTCTCTGTCTCTATCTGTGTCTGAATGGGATCAATTCTCTTCTGGCACCTCTGTGTCCTCACTGCTTTGAAATCATTGTCCCTGTCTCCAACTCTACCTCACACCTTCCCAAACACCTTGTGGCTGTGGGACTCCTTTCCTCCCTCATCCTCCCTGCCTCGACCGTCCGCCATCTCGTTGCAGACTCCATCAGTGTCCTCAGCATCCGAGCTCCATTTTCCAAGCTGGGTGTTCTTCATATCACCCAGTGCGTGGCACAGGAACAGGAGGAGGCCCATTCAGCCCCTCCTCGAGCCTGTTACACAGTAACAGGAGGAGGCCCATTCAGCCCCTCTCGAGCCTGTTACACAGGAACAGGAGGAGGCCCATTCAGCCCCTCCTCGAGCCTGTTACACAGGAACAGGAGGAGGCCCATTCAGCCCCCTCTCGGGCCTGTTACACAGGAACAGGAGGAGGGCCATTCAGCCCCCTCTCGGGCCTGTTACACAGGAACAGGAGGAGGCCCATTCAGCCCCTCTCGAGCCTGTTACACAGGAACAGGAGGAGGCCCATTCAGCCCCTCTCGAGCCTGTTACACAGGAACAGGAGGAGGCCCATTCAGCCCCTCCAGCCTGTTCTGCCATTCAGTCAGATCCTAGCTGATCTTTTCCAACAGCTGCATCAGTGCCTGGGCCTCATCTATTTACAACCTGTATTGAAGACATCGATGAAGAAACTGAGCAGGCTCGAGGGGCTGAATGGCTTACTCCTGCTCCTATTTCTTATGTCCTAATGTCCAGTGTCCACTGTCCAGTGACCAGCGACCTCCAACCAGTGACCAGTGCCTACTGTCGCATGTCCAGTGACTGCTGTCTGCTGTCCGCTGTCCAGTGACCTGTGCCCAGTGACTGATACCCAGTGACCAATGCCTCCTGTCTGGTGTCCAGTGTCCATGGTCTACTATCTGGTGACCCATGTCCAGTGACTGGTATTTACTGTCCTGTGATCACTGTCCAGTGTCTAAAGTCCATTGCTCAGTATACAGTGATAGTGTCCAAAGTCCAGTGTTCAGTGTTCACTGTGCAATGACCAATGCCTAATGTCTACTGTCTGGTGTCCAGTGTCTCAAGTCCAGTGTCTAAAGTCCAGTGCCTATCGTCCGGTGTCTAATGTCCAGTGCCTACCATCCAGTGTCTAATGTCCAGTTTACCAATGTCCAGTGCCTACTGTCCAGTGTCCAGTGCCTAGTGTCCAGTGTCTAATGTCCAGTTACCAATGTCCAGTGCCTACCATCCAGTGTCTAATGTCCAGTTACCAATGTCCAGTGCCTACTGTCCAGTGTCTAATGTCCAGTTACCAATGTCCAGTGCCTACTGTCCAGTGTCTAATGTCCAGTTACCAATGTCCAGTGCCTACTGTCCAGTGTCCAGTGCCTAGTGTCCAGTGTCTAATGTCCAGTTACCAATGTCCAGTGCCTACTGTCCAGTGTCTAATGTCCAGTTACCAATGTCCAGTGCCTACTGTCCAGTGTCCAGTGCCTAGTGTCCAGTGTCTAATGTCCAGTTACCAATGTCCAGTGCCTACTGTCCAGTGTCCAGTGCCTACTGTCCAATGCCCAATGTCCAGTACCTACTGACCAGTGTCCAGTGTCTAATGTCCAGTGTCCAGTTACCAATGTCCAGTGCCTACTGTCCAGTGTCCAGTGCCTAGTGTCCAGTGTCTAATGTCCAGTTACCAATGTCCAGTGCCTACTGTCCAGTGTCCAGTGCCTACTGTCCAATGCCCAATGTCCAGTGCCTACTGTCCAGTGTCCAGTGCCTAGTGTCCAGTTACCAATGTCCCATTCCCAGTGGCCAATGCCCAGTGCCTAGTGTCCAATATCTAATGTCCAGTGCCCCATGCCCAGTGTCTCATGTCCAGTGACCAATGTCCAGTTCCCAGTGGCCAATGTCCAGTACCCTGTGCACAGTGCCCAGTGACTGGTTTCGGGGAGGGGGTTTCGAGTGAGTTCCATTGTGTGGTTCAGCCTCAGACAATCCTGCCCGCTGACTGGGTACAGTTGAAAGATGGGATCCAGTGTGAGGAGCAGGGTGGGCAGGCGATTGGGGAGGGGGAGGGCAGGAGGAGGGGAGGGGAAGGGGAGGGGAAGGCAGGGGGAGGGGAGGGGGAACCAGTCTCCATTCCTGAGTTAACAGTTTCTGCTGATGCTGTGGAGGGCGAGGGGAAGATCGTGTTGACCAGGGCGGCTGAACACGTCACAAATCTGTTCCCAGGAATGGGCTGCACAGCCTTGTATAGACTGTGTGAGAATCAGCTTTAATGGCCTCATAAATCTCAGAGAGAGGGAGAGAGACAGAGAGAGCGAGAGAGAGACAGAGAGAGACAGAAAGAGAGAGCGAGACAGAACGAGAGAGACAGAGACAGAGGCAGAGAGAGAGAAACAGAGAGAGAGAGACAGAGAGAGAGAGACAGATAGAGAGAGAGGGACAGAAAGAGAGAGACAGAGAGAGAGAGACAGAGGGAGAGAGACAGACAGACAGAGGGAGAGAGAGGGAGAGAGACAGAGGCAGAGAGACAGAGAGAGTCAGAAAAAGAGACGTACAAAGAGAGAGAGACAGAAAGAGAGAGGGAGGCGGACAGAGAGAGAGACAGAGTGAGGGGGAGAGAGAGAGAAAGTGAGAGTGACAGAGAGAGAGAGAGACAAAGAGAGTCAGATTGAGAGAGTGACAGAGAGAATCAGACAGACAGAGAGTCTGAGAGACACGGACAGACAGACCGACAGCTTGGTGTCTTGTTCCCGGATTGCCCCCTTTTTCATTCCTAAATTAGGGAGTGGTGATAGTTCCTTGGAATGTAGAAGGTAAAATAAGGCGGTAATCCCTCCCCCATCACCTGATTGTGGGCGAGGAAGCTGTTGGATTCACAAAGGGCTTCCAGGCCTATTTAGGAAATCTATTGAGTGCGAGAGCACTGGTGTGAGTGGTTAGAGGCTGACAGTGTAGCTGCCTGGACTGTGCCCAGCAGGGCAGAGCCCGGGGAGGGACTGAGCAAACAGAAACAAGCTGCAAATACTTTGCCCCTGAGTCACACGCCAACAGATTCCCCCCTCCTCCCTCCCCCAAGTTCGCTCCCCTTCCTCCCTCCCCCCAGCAACCAACCCCCATCCCCGGCCCAGAGCCCCCGTTTTTACAAGGTGGTGCATTACTGTGCAACCAAACCGCCTCGGGATCCGGCGAGGACCAGTGGGCTATTCGCATCTGGAAGGCATCACCCGCCAGCTCGATTCCTGTTTCAGTCTGACATCTCTGCTTCCTGTCCCCCCCCCGCCCCCCCCCCCCCCGCCCCCCTCCAACCCCCGCCAACCCTTCCCCTCCCGCCAGCCCCCTCATCCAAACATATACACCTCCTTCCTGGTGGCTTGTAGGGCCCAAGGAGATTGCATTTGAGAGTGGGACAGAGAGAGGGAGGGAGAGAGGGAGGTAGGGAGACAGAGAGAGAACAGTAGAGAGGGAGAGAAAGAGAGATAAGGAGGGGGAGAGAGGGAGACAGAGAGAGAGAGACAGGCGGAGAGGTTTAGGGAGGGAATTCCAGAGCATAGGGCCCCA